>NC_051239.1:80000-102500 GCF_015220715.1 Pygocentrus nattereri | reverse complement strand
TAAAAAACCTGTTTGTTTTGAAGCACTCCACTAATGGTTTGTTTTCCTAACACACGTGACCAGTGATGTGCATAGTTTTCTTCAGCACAAAACCATGTGACTGCTTTAGAACCTGATCCAACAGAACTCACTTTCTGTAGTTGCTGGGTTGTTTGGTTCTCACAGCTTCTCAAACACTAGAGGGTGCTCCTGAGCTTGACCAAAATGACTGGGTTAAGATGGAGCAAAATCACAGTTTATAAACGCATATTTTAAATAGAAAAGAATACAATCATTTCCTGAACACTGAACAGCGTAAAACATTTTAACCCTGCTGTTTTACTTTTAAGAGCTTTTAAACTCGAGTTGTAGGAGTTTAAATGGTGCCTCACGTAGGTCCATAACGTCAGTGAGCACAAACAGCCAATGAGCTGCTCCGCTCACCAATCAGTCAGTCCTCAGTATCAGTAATGACGGTGTCCTGCTGCCTGAAACCTGTTTGCTGTAGAAAAAAGAAACATGCAGGTGAGTTTTCTTTGCTTCGTTAGTGAAATACATCCTTCTACTTTGTAGACTTATAGGAAGGTTCTGGGCGAGTGATCAGAAACTATTTTTATATTATTTCACAGCCATTGAGCTCCATTCACCCCCATTCATTGACGACTCGCTCGCGAGCGCTCTCTGGCGTTTTGCAGTCACGTTTATGATGTAACAGGGAAACAGGAAGGGGCTCCTCGTAAACCCGGCTCTGGTGCTGATTTCTTCTCAGTGAATGCGGCTCCTATTGACTTGATTCGTGAAGGAGAAAATGAGGAGGAGTGAATCTGATGCAACACCTGCACCGGTTTTCATGATTTTCAGCCCAAACCGCTTAAATCTTGATTTAGATTTTATATATGAAGCTCACACCTTGGCTATTATAGAATATGTGGAGGAGTAGAGCAAAGGTTAATGTGAACCCTGCAGAAAAAACACAATCATAGAAACCATTCAAAGAATCTGTTGGTTCCTGGTGGTGTCCAATAGTCACTAGTGGTATTTTATGTTTTCCTGATGGGCTGATATCACAGTGTAAAGGACTCTGATGGTTGAGCAGGTGACCTGGGAGATGCAGATGCATTTGATGGTTTCCTAATGGGATCTCAAAGTGTCCTTCAGGAAACTAGTGGTCTCCTAAATGTAACAATTAAGTCTATTCCCCTTAGAAAGCAAAGCATTCAGGTTTAAATCTTACTGATTCTAATGGTCTTTTTTCAGCAGGGAATGAGGTCATATGTGTGTTTGTCAGGAGATTTGCTATAAATACCAGCTATAAACTGCGTTGAGGCGCAAAGGTGATGTAACTTTTTGTAGAACCATCATGTTTATGTTAGTTACCTTCAGTGCTTTAGAAACAAGTGAGTTGCTTTTAAAATCACTAGAAAATAAAGAATGGGTCCTTTATTGTAAAATATCTCCCAAGACAGAGTGAATTTATAGCTGCTGTTCATGTTTTTAACCACCAGGTGTCGATAATGTGCACTGATTTTAAAACCTTACAGTAATTAACCCTTTTTAGATAGTCTTCACTGCTTTAGACAGCTTTGTTTTTGCCATCACTACTTCCACGTTCCCACATGATTATTTGGTTGGGAGGCCGAAAAACGTTCATGCACGTTGTTCTACTGTCTACAGAAGATTAGCCCCGCCTATTCATATAGAAGTGTTTTAGTCCAGACTGCAATCAATCAATCAATCAATCAATCAATCAATCAATCAATAGGGACAATACAGGGAAGCCAGTGAGAACAAAGGTTATTTACATATCGCTGCTGTCAGAAACAAAACCTCGTATCTCCAAAATAATAAGTTTACCGGAGGAGGATAAACATACTTTACTTTTAACGCAAGTCACTGGAATCAACCCCCCACCGCCCCACCCAAAGTCATTTTGGGCCGTTTCTTTTAGTCCGTTCATCATGAAATTTACACACATTGTAAACAGCAACAGGTATTTTCAAACTATATCCAAAACTGAAAAGCGACAAAAATGGAGATAGATTTTCTTTCAAGAGCAGGATGTGTCAATCTTAAAGCCACAGTATCAAATACAGCCTGTTTAATGATGGCAGAAGGAGAGCTTTTGGGCAAATGAATCACAGCGGGTTTTTTTGTTTGTTTGTTTGTTTTGTTTTGTTTTTTTGTGACATCACAAATGTTTTGTGAAAAGAGAAGCTCTCACACTACTATTTTACATAAACATGTAAATAAATTTACTTAGAAAAATCTTTTTAGGAATTTAATACTAAATAAAACTAATCTATAACTAAAAGAAAGGATAAAATAGATCAAAATAAAGAAAAAATTGTTTCAACATGTTATCGCGTTCACATACACACAACCTTACATGCAAAGGCTTAACTAAGGCACAAGTTTAAAGAAAATCTACAGGTTAAAACCAAGGAGTGAGTGAGTGAGTGAGTGAGTGAGTGCCTGAGTGAGTGAGTGAGTGAGTGCGTGCGTGCGTGCGTGCGTGCGTGAGTGAGTGAGTGAGTGAGTGCGTGCGTGCGTGCGTGCGTGAGTGAGTGAGTGAGTGCGTGCGTGCGTGCGTGCGTGAGAGTGAGTGAGTGAGTGAGTGAGTGAGTGAGTGCGTGAGTGAGTGAGTGAGTGAGTGAGTGCGTGAGTGAGTGAGTGAGAGCGTGCGTGCGTGCGTGCGTGCGTGCGTGAGTGAGTGAGTGAGTGCGTGCGTGCGTGCGTGAGTGAGTGAGTGAGTGAGTGAGTGAGAGATTGGAACACCTGAATTCAATGATGTGAATACTTTTGGCAATATAGTGTATAAGTGATATTAAAGTAAATACTGTCATGATCTCTGTGAGTGTTACTTAAAGCATATCAAAACTTTACACTACTGACTAAATAAAAAAAAACCGTGGATGACATTTATCAACACAGGCCATACAGGTTGTGTCAAATTAACATAAACTAAACTCAGAGTCGTTGGTGACTTTCGGTCAACAAAGATAGTGACCTATGGTGTCAGTAAGAGTCTCAGTCAGGCTGAAGGTCTTGAAGGTTCCCAAATGGCCACCTTTCATCCAGTTATAGGATGATGGAAATACTCAGTTCCAAGTACAACACACTGTAAAACATAATAACTGCACTGACTTAACGTTTTTTGGTTCATGTTAAAATTACTAATACAGATCTGGTAACACGTATAAGTTTTTGTTTTATCCTCAGTTACTGAGGTAAACATAGTTAAGATCAGTTCATTTGGAGAAGTCCTACAGACCAAGGAATCTTGGGCCCAAGAAGCTCCTCAGCATTCTAAGCGGTTTTGGTGGTGTCTGTTAATTAACTCTTATTTTTCTCATTTGTGAATGTAATACTCTTAGCAAAATGCTGTTTTAAGCAAAGTATCTGCTTACTGTGTATTTTACTGTAACAATGCCAATTTCCCCCAGTGGGATAATAAAAGTCTATCTTATCTTATTCAAATGGACTGATCTTGTACCATCATTAATAGTACACCTCCTGAAACCAGTTGCTGGAACCACATTTCTCATGACTAGCCTACAGTCCAGGCTTTATCCCACCAAACACCGATCCTCTCCACCTGATAAACGCACGGTTATATTCAGTTTGATGGACTCTTTATATTGCTTGAGAGAGGCTTACCAGGAGGCTTGTGGCAGCCTTTCAGTTTTCAAGATAAACCCCCTAAAAAAAGGATGCTGTGTGTCAGAGTTGGTGGCTTTGTGGGAAAAGCCTTGTCTCATGTCCAAGAGGTTGCCGGTTCAAAGCCAGGCTGGACTCTGCTTGTGGTCCTAGTGGGTGGAGGAGAGAATCAAGGGTGCACAGAAATGAGGTGGTGAGGAGGGAGACCAAAGTGGAGAAGAACAGCAGCGGTCTTCCTCCAAAAAGCCACTCAGAATGTGGGTGATAGGTTTTAAATATGCAGCTTCATATTTAAAACCTAAGTTTTTTCCCTTTCATGTGCCATAACCCCTTATTCTCTTCCTCCAGGAGGCCCGGGGGGGTGGCCCGGGTTATTTCCCCCCATTCTCGGGTATCGCCCTCCGGCCTTCCTCCGCTGCCAGTGCACCTCCAGGCTCCATCCAGGACATCCTTGGAAGGTGACTTCAACTGACAACGGCAACTGTGACGTGGAGTTCCTGATCGGGATTTGAACCGATAACCCCCCCACCACGGGGCATGGCATCTACCAGCGAGCCACAGGATCTCACAAGGCTTTCTTATTTTTTTTCGACATTTATCTCTCAGATTTCCAACTTGCTGTGTGAAAAGCAGTAGCTTGAGCAAGATTTGAACCCACAACCTTTTGAGTGCAACTACATTGCTTTTCTTAGTGAGCCACCGTGGCTCAGGTCCAGCACCTTTTTTTTTGGACATTTGATTGATGATAATAAGGATGCCTGAACATGAGTTTAATAGTGAAGATATGTGCATAAGCTACTATGGCTTGTTTACAGTGATCTTTTTTGTTTGGATATTTGACTTTGAGATTCCCAGGCTTTCTACTGTTTCTACTGATGCTTCTAAGACTCTTAGACCAGGATCATTAGAGGAAGAGGAAGACTGACTGTTCAGACCTGAATAAACGGCAGTCTAAATAATACAGTCCTGAAAGCTTCCTGTTTTCTTCCTAATAATGCATGATTGTGCATTCAAACAATGGAAAGTGAAATGGGTGAAAAGGGCTTATGTCTCAATTTAATAATCGAATCTGCAAAGTGAAGATTTACACCTTTTTTAGTTTGCATGGTTGCAATGTTTGATGCTGATTTCTCAGTCAGTGCTCATTCTTGGGAACTTGATTTGTGAGTGTCTGTGGTGCACCTCAGATAATAAGTAATGCAATTCCTTCATTCTCATATTGACAAGTTTTCTTGAAATTCAGTGATGGCTTTTTTTTGGGTTTGCCACACCAGGATTTCCAGTGAGTCCATCTGGCCACCTATATGAAAAAAATCTGGGGTGCCACTGTCTGGAAGAAATCAGTACCCTTACTAATCTGGTAGTCGATGGCCATGTGTGATAACTACATGTTATTCCAGCCTCTTTCATTAGATGTTCTTTATTATTTGTAACAGACTGTAATGGTTCACAAACCTCTACCCACATACCCACCTACCTACCTACCTATATGTCTTCAAATAGACACCATAGTGGTGCAAGTTGAGGTTTGTGAGCCATTGCAGCCCCCTGTGGTCAAAACTGGTATAGCATGATAGATTTGAAAAACTAGTATTATTTTCACCATGAACGTGCTAAAATATTTCAGTTCTCAGTTGTGGTTAACACATTTTGTTTTACTTTTAATACAGAATGTGTTAAACAGCAAACATTAACACATAAAATGTGTTTAAGGCGAGGGTAACTCATGTTATTTAACACATCAGTTTTTTGAAAGTGTGGGAGTTTCAACTTCAGCCCAAATCAACACACCTGATTCATGTAGAAATTAAATGGACATGGTGTTGTGGATTACAGTTACTGCTAAACTTACACGAAATAAGGTAAATAAAAATAATCATATTATTACTCATTAAATTCTCATCATCTTGTCCTCACAGGAGGTGCTGGAGCCTGTCCCAGTGTGCATTAGGTAGAAAACACAAAAAACCATGGACAGGTTGTCACTCCATCACAGTGCAAGCACAGCCTTCAGTATCTCCAACTTGCCTGTAGACACCAAAAGGAGAACATGCAAACTCCCTAGTCTGGGAATCGAACCCTGGCCTTTCTTGTTGGGAGACAACAGCACTACCCAGTGCACCACCATGCTACTGCCACAGAACTCTAAATCTCCATATTAAACGATGACCAGTCCTGATATTTGCTAACGTTTGTGATGGTTAAAGATCCACTGGTTCTGTTCAGCTTCAGTCTGTCTCTGAATCTCTCACTGTCATAGTCTGTAATAATCTCTCCTCTAATGATCAGACTGTTCACTATCTTTATATCTACATTCTCAGGTCCATAAAACTACAGTATGTGAGCATCACTCTGAACTCCAGTTAATCCAGTATGGATGGTTACAGTGTTTCCCTCCAGCTCCTGCAGTCTAACAACCTCTTCTCTAGCTGAGCACAGCAGACCTGAAACAATGTAAACAAGTAACATGGAAAATGTTTCTGAAACTGTTTAAATAGTGACACATTAACATGTAAAAGATATTCCATGTAAATTTAACTTTGAAGTCACTACCACACGTCTAACAAAGTGACCTGACCTGCATCAGGTCCTTTTTAAACACTAAAGTTATTAGCTCCACGTTTGCCCCAGTATGTATTGCTATGTATCTAGTATAAAGGAAGAATGCTGGGTGATTTCTCCTATTGGTGCAAGCTTGACATTTTGGTGTTTTATAGAACCATATAAAATACCTTCTTCATCATCTGAAGAACCATTTCACTATGCAAAGAACCACTTAGGCATGAAATCCCACTTGGCATTTCAGTGTTTAACGTCGTGGATGAAGGTTGAGTCACCGTTGGACTTTTTTTTTTTGTTTTTGAAAAGTGAACCAGCGTTGATATCGTGACATTGTTTCAACATCTTACCTTTCAACACTGAATCTCCCAGAGAGCAAAAATCAGTTGAGCCACATCTAAGCCGAATACTGCACACCGAGCTCGGAAGGCATTGGCCGAGACTTTGAATTCAGGCCCAATTCTGGCCCAGTTGCTCAGCTCACATCCGGGTACTCCATGATATTAACCCTCCCCTGCCCTGCCAGCATAATATACTCACTCCATTCACTTCCAGATACGTTCTGTGTAAGTCTAAATCTCTATTTATTAACTACATGTACCGGAATCAATAGCACAGCATCAGATGTAGCCTAACGTTCACTTTTATTGAGAAACAGCATAACAGAGAAAGCAAACAACCACGAAAAGTAAACCAACTGACCCAATCCCCAATGAAGGCAGTACAGCATAGGTGAACACAGCCAATCAATCAATAGTCTGCCAAAGTTTTAACGTGCATTATCATGTCTTCAGCCAGTATGTACTGCCTCATAAAGTCAGCAATTCATAAAGCTCACCTGTTTTCATCTGTATACATGCACAAATTTCAATGACAACACTAAAAATAATTTGGAAACAATTGCTTTAAATTGTCTGACATAAATCCAAAATACAGCACTTGACTACAACACAGACCAGATTGGTGGAATAGTCAGTACGTAGATAAATAATCAGTTACCATATACCAATATTAGTATCAATATTAGCCACTTTAGTATTTACAGCTACCTTACCTTCGCTCATTTCCAACTTATATAGGAGCATTTTGTAGATCTACAATTACAGCCTGTAGTCCATCTGTTTCTCTGCATACTTTGTTAGTCTTTTCACCCTCTTCTTCAATAGTCAGGGCCCCCTCAGGACCCCAACAGAGCAGATATTGTTTGGGTGGTGGATCATTCTCAGCACTGCAGTGACACTGATGTGGTGGTGGTGTGTTAGTGTATGTTGTGCTGCTACAAGTGGATCAGACACAGCAGAGCTGCTGGAGTTTTAAACACCTCAATGTTGATGCTGGACTGAGAATAGTCCACCAAACAAAAACACCCAGCCAAAAGCATCCTGTGACCACTGATGAAGGACTAGAGGATGACTATCAAACTGCATCAGCAGATGAGCTTATGGCTCTGACTTTACATCTACAAGGACTAGCAAGGTCGGAGTGTCAAGAGTGGACAATGAAAGGACACAGTGTTTAAAAACTTAACCGTGATTTAAGTGGTGTTGCTTGTACCTTTTAAACCCACAGATGAACTGTGCAAAATTTTGCCAGCATTTTTGGTCAATTTCTTGCATTTATCCCCCTGTGAACAACAAGATTTGGTACGTGATAGAAGTTTATCAGAGCTATTTAAGCAACCATAAACAATGTAAACCACAGGCATTTTGAGAGCTTGTGGCAGTTCTTCTAATAAAAATCACTTCCTGCCCTCCAATATGTGCCACAGCAACGCAGTGACGGATTGTCATATGCACACAGGCTCAATTAGTTAGGTGTGGCAAAAGGCCTCTGTGAAGCTGTGACTTCACGTGACTGTGAACATGAGATATTCTGAAGTAATGACAAGCACTTTTGTAAGTCGCTCTGGATAAGAGCGTCTGCTAAATGCCATAAATGTAAATGTAAAATGTAAGCTGGCCCCCCATTTGGTCAGAAATGGAATAAAAATGCCACTATTCGTTTGTGCTGCATTTGTGCTGGTTTGTGCCCTTGAAAGAAACATTCCAGCTCTTTCAATTCTCCAGTTATAAAGCCATAAATGCTGGATTAGTGGCATCACGCATTCATGAGGATGAAGCAAAAAGGCCTTTCTCAGATCTTCACCATCGACTAGTGTTAATCCTGTGGTAAATGATGTCATCTGTAGTGACAAAACCTGTTCATGCAACAACTTAAGAACTATAACAGCACAAACTTTTAACGGGACAAACTAGCACAAACGAATGAGAACATTTTGGTTTGTTTTGGATGTTGATGGGGGGCTGCATGACGTCACCAGTCCAACCTTTATGGCTTTATCACTGGAGAATTAAAACAGCTGGAATTTTGCTTTTAACGGCACAAATGAATGAGACCCTTTTGGTGTGATTTGGACGTTGATGGGAGGCTGAGTGATGTCACAGGTAATAAACTGTAATGTTTAATATCTCAGAAATGGTGCCAGCACAAACGATGATTTCTACAGCTCAAACCAGCACAAAAAATAATAGCATTTTTACTCCATTTCTGACCACACGGGGGGTCAGCTTTACAGAGGTTGTAAGAAGATGTCAGTGAGCATATATGTAGAGCATGAATGGGGGAGAGAGAGAGAGAGAGAGAGAGAGAGAGAGAGGGAGAGAGAGAGGGAGACAGAGAGAGAACCTCTAGGAGAGGAATGAAGGTCAGTAGAGATAAGACGGTATACATGTGTGTGAATGAGAGGGAGGCAGGTGGAAAGGTGAAGATGCAAGGAGTAGAGGTCGTAAAGGTGGATGACTTCAAATATCTTGGGTCAACCATCCAGAGCAATTGATAGTGTAGAAAAGAGGTGAAGAAGAGGGTGCAGGCAGGATGGGGTGGGTGGAGACGGGTGTCAGGGCTGATGTGTGACAGAAGGATAGCAGCAAGAGTGAAAGGGAAGGTCTACAAGACAGCAGTGCGTCCTGCTATGATGTCTGGTTTGGAGACTGTGGCTCTGTCTAAAAGACAGGAGGCTGAGCTGGAGGTGGCGGAGATGAAGATGCTGAGATTTTCGTTGGGAGTGACAAGGATGGACAAGATTAGAAATGAGCAGATCAGAGGGACGGTGAAGGTGGAGCAGTTAAAGGAGGAGATAAAGCCAGAGAGGCCAGGTTGAGGTGGTTTGGACATGTGTTGAGGAGGAATAGTGGATATATTGGGCAAAGAATGTTGGAGATGGAGCTGCTGGGCAGAAGGAGAAGAGGTAGACCTCAGAGAAGGTTTATGGATGTAGTGAAGGTGGACATGGAGATGGTTGGTGTAAAAGCAGAGGAGGCAGTGGATAGGACAAGATGGAGGCAGATGATTCGCTGTGGCAACCCCTAAAGGGAGCAGCCGAAAGAAGAAGAAGAAGAAGAAGAAGAAGAAGAAGAAGAAGAAGAAGAAGATACACGAGTCTTAACAGTTGTGGGGTTTCTGGTCAATTTTTTGTCACCTGCTGCTTGTGACTGTGGATTCTACATGGCTGCACCTAAAATAAAGACAAAAGTAAGCAAAATGAGTAACAACCTAACCAGATAAATGAGAGCTGGCTGACTACATGGCCACAAGAGAAAAGGGGATGTGTATGAAATAGCATACAAGTAGAAGGCATACAAGGAGGGTTTTACTGTGAACTAAAACAGCTGTTTTTCCCAGAAGTACTCAACATTCAAAGCTCAGCTTTTGCAAACTAAAGAAAAAAAAAAAAGAAAGCAGGTGAGTCACGGTTTTAAATACATAATATTGTACTAACAGACACAGTAAAATATTATAGAAATATGATAATGAGGAGCAACTCTGTAACCATTACTATACATAAAAATACCTGGGACGAGCTGTAAGTCTTTATCTGTCAAGAACCAGAGGCAGCAGGTGGGTGGCTGTAGGAAGAGGACACATTTAGTCAAAGTTTAAAATGCTAACTTTAATAACTGAAACAGATACAGGCATATTTCTGTTGACTACCTGCATTTCTATAAGTCTACAAGCCTCCCAAATCCAGTCAAGACATTGCTTCCAAACCTGAGAAATACCTGTTTATGCAGACAGGGTTTGTTTCCCAGCCTCTGCTCGTAAGCCAGGAGCCGGGTGGACGCAGCACACAACCTCTGTACTGGAGTAAAAGGGGAAATGCTCTTGGTAAAATTTTACTTGAGCAAAAGTAGTCGATCAATATATATATATATTTTTTTTAACTACTTGAGTATCAGAAGTAAAAGAACTAAGCTATTAAAGACGTTCTGTAATTCTGAATACTTTCCAGTGAGGAGAGGGACAGTTCAATCTAATGCCTGCAGCCACACAGGCCTCCTTAAGAGAAAGGATTAAAAACAACAGAACTGCAATAATTCTCAGTAATTTGACTTCAGATAATTTGATGAAATACAATTGAAGTCAACCTGAAATCAAATGGAAACTTCACCTTTGTTAGTGCATATTTACTTCGATAAGTAAGTAGAGGAAATCTGGGGCTAAACAGAACTCATAATGACTTGCTGGTTCTGAGACCCCTGACTGTGACAGGAGCACATCTCACATAGGGGAGTCTGGCCACTTCAAGGTATGACAATGATAACTGTCCTCTCTACAAATACTCTGTGGAGAATGACCTCCAGCAGAGCCGACTCACAGAGGCTGAATCTCAAACAGCCCTGTACTCCCTACGTACTGCAGTCTTCTTATACTGACTCTCGAGCCAAATCAGTACATATTAAGTCATGTGTGCATAATTTCCTACTTGACACTGAGAGAATTATCTTCATGAAGAAGTTCCCCTAGTGCACTACATAGGGAAGTAGGGAGCCATTTGAGACACAGCCTGAGGGAACAGTGAGCAGAGACGGTTTATGAAGAGCCTGGCTACTTCTTATTTCCCCAGTTATATCAAAAAACAGCAGAGGGCGCGAATGAGTCCTCACTGAATGGGAGTAAATGGAGCTCAACGGCTAAAAATGAAAATTTAAAATAGTTTCAAATCTTTTAATTTTAGAAAGCAGAAGGATGAAAGAAAAAGAAAACATACATATTTTGTATTTTTTCTACAGCAAACGGGTTTGGGGTATTACTGCCGGTATTACTGCCACTGACTGCTGATTTGTTAGCGTTACTGCTACTGAGTGCTGATTGGTTGGCGAACGGAGCAGCTAACTGACGTCATTAACGTACATGAGGGGCCGTTTAAAAGCTCTTAAATTATTTTACATTAAAAATGTTTAAGCATTTATAAACTATGATTTTTCTCAAATGCTCCATATCAGCCCATTCATAGTCGTAATTCACCCAGGGAGAATTACACTCTGCAATGTCTTCTGGTTTTCTCAAACGCTAGAGGGCGCGCCCGAGTGAGACCAAAACAAATGGGCTGATATGGATCATTTGAGCAAAATCATAGTTTATAAAGTTTTTAAAGGCTTAAACATTTTTAGTGTAAAAGAATGCATTTCATTTCCTGAACACAGAGCAGCATATAACATTTTAACGTCGCTGTTATATTTTAAAAGCTTTTAAACTCGAGCTATAGGAGTTTAAAACGACGCCTCATGCACGTCACTGGGCGCGAACAGCCAATGAGCTGCTCCGCTCGCCCATCAATCATTCCGCTCTAGCAGTAAAGCCCGCCTCCTGCTGCGCAAAACCCGTTTGCTGTAGAAAAAGGTACAGTCTGTTTTTTTTTCTTTTTAGTGAAATACATCCTTCTACTTTCTAAAGTTAAAGAAATGTTCAGGGCGAGTGATCAGAAACTATTTTAACCGTCCGTTTTTAGCCGTTGATCTCCATTCACTCCCATTCATTGAGGACTCACTCGCGGGCGCCCTCTGCTGTTCAGCAGGCCCGTATTTGATATAGTGGGGGGGTATGAAGCGGAACGGCTCTGGTTCTTCTTTCTACAAGTTCTCTGCTGTGAGTTCTTACCGTTCTGGTCTGTTCAGATGCCGTAAAATTCACATCCACGTCTTCCACATTCAGGAAGATCCTTAAAGAGAGAGTCTGAGGTGCCCAGGCGAACCAGCGATTTCTTGGAGGATGCTTGAATACCATGAGCCTTTGCGTGAAATGTATATGAACCTTGTTCTCAGTATCAAGTGCTCTCGCATTGTATCTCGTCTTTTGTGTACATCAGATACCCCCTCAGTAGATGCTTCTAAACGGTGTGGCGTGACATTAAAAATGAAGCTCTAAGAAATGCAACTTATTATTATTCAGTGAATTAAAGTCAATTCCATATGGATTCATTTTCTCATTCATACGGATTGTTTTGGCGAACCAGACACTATAAAATAAAGCGGTTTATTCAAATAAACACCAGACCAGGAGCAGCAAAACACGATATTGACATGGGAGAAAGTCACAACCAAGGTCACGTTAGATAAACATGTGAGGGTCGAGACCAAAGAGCCGATGTAAAGGTAATCTTAGCCAAAAGGGGAAAATCCGAGAGATCGTGAGAAACAAATCAAGGTCATAAAAGGTTATCTACCACAAAAAGAGAGCAGCAGGCAGCACTTCAGACAGGCATTTATACACAGGCGCTAAACGGACGGGGTTCCGCTGATTAACGAATGATTGGTTGGCGGAGTCACATGACAAACTGAGGTATCTTGGGAATTGGAGTCCGAAGGAGACGCGAAGCGTGGCGTTGCTAGTGTTTGTCTTTGTGTCGGACTTTACTGGTGTGAAATGTTCGGTTTTAAACTTTCTAAACTCAGAATTGTTCACAGTGGTGATGATGAGAACCAGACACGCCTCTACAAGCTCCTTCACAGTACCACTGTTACCCAAAATGGTTATGAATCCACTGCCGGACACCTGAAATATTGTTTTACAACACATTTGTCAGAAGATATTGGCTTAAAACACAAAAATCTCATCTGTTAATGGCACAGAGGTACAAGCAGGGTGTCCTAAGGCAAAATAATCTGAAAAAGGAAAATAAAATATATTTTTCAGATGCACCCCCTATTTTATTATCAACACTATAAAACGTAAAAACGTAGAACACGGCTTTGAGTAAGAGGTGAGGCTTACTTTGGTCAAGAGTCCATTTATTTGCTTTCTTTGTTGTCAAAAATTTGCCCCTTCCTTGTTCAACCTGTACACTTCAACTGACTTCAAGTAAAACACACAGTCCTGTCATCTGCAGAAATTCCATGATGACACGTCCATTGTGGGGTGCATGAGGAACGGACAGGAGGAGGAGTACAGGAAGCTGAACCAGCTGTAGCTAAACATCAGTAAGACGAAGGAGAAGGTGCTGGACTTCAGGAAGTCTAAACCTGCCGTGTGACCAGTCACCATTGATGGTGTTGATGTGGAGGTGGTACAAGTACCAGGGTGTGGACAACAAGCTGGACGCCTTGGACATTGTTCCAGTCTGTGGCAGCGAGTGCTTTATTCTGTGCTGTTGTGCTGGGGCAGCAGCATTAGCACAAGTACTCTGAACAAAATAAACTTATTAGGAAGGCTGGCTCTGTTGTAGGAGTCAAGCTGGACTCAACAAGCTGTTAGCCATCTTGAACAATATCTCACACCCTCTGCATGCTACGCTTGATGAACAGAGAAGCACATTCAGTGGCCGTCTGTTACGGCTATGCTGTGTTAAAGAGCGCTGAGTGAGATCTTTCTTACCCACAGCTATACGGCTCTACAATGAGTCTCCTTACTGCAGAGAGGGTACTGATCTCTTGCTGTCTGAACTGTGCTGAACCACATCACTGTATCTCTTCTCTGACCAATACACACTGTGCAGTATATCACAGCTTTTACTGTAATAACGCTTTCACTATGCACTTTACTTTTCACTGTAATATTGATGCAACTCAGAGTTAGTCATGTCTATAATATGTGCTTTAGTTTACCTCATACCACTCCATGCCTGCTGTCTGTAAATACAACAAATCTGTCATGTAAATAGATATACTTTTACTTCTCTTGTACTTTAACTTATGTCTAGATTTATTTCTATTTTTCTGCATAGTATATGTAAGTTTATATGTAATTATGTCTTGCTACTGAAACACTGCAGTTTCCCTCCAGGATCAATAAAGTTCTCTCTCTCTCTTTATATATATATATACATATATACACACACAGACACACACACACACACACACACACACACACACACACACGCACACATATATATACCATCACAAAATAGTCAATTGTGTTACTGAGAGAACACTAAACAATGAAGACTGGTGATATGTGTTTGTTAAAAAGTGTCAAGACACATTTGATCAGACAAGCAAGAAAAAATGCAAAGGAATGACATGGTTTCATTGCTTGTTTATTTATAAATATGCAAACATTAAAAATGAGACAGGCAGCAGCTGCAGGCCACAGTGTAATGAAATGTTTAGCAGCAAGAACAGTTAAGCAGTTTAATGATCTCAGTTCTGCCTATCTGGGGCTATTTTCAAAGACAACCCACTTAAAACAGCCTATTTTCACATTTTTCATACAGACCTGTACTTCTTAACCATTTCTTTTTTTTTTTAGCTTTTTTTTAAAAGAAACAAACAAATGAGAAAACACGCTATGGGAGTCCAACCCCCGTCATATTTTTCACTTTTTTAAGTTTTGCGCCATTTTCAGAAGCCACTCAGCAGCTGTTTGTTCATCATACTACACTCCTGCCACCTTCATACTGGGCACTTGTCAGTAATCATACTCAAGTAATCAGTTTGGAAAAAGACCATAACACATAAAGTAAAACTGATAATGTCCACTTTCCCTTCCTGTCTATGCAATTTCACTCATGAAGGAGACGCTTGGCCCACAGTGTTGTTCTGCTGTATACTTTATTCCTAGTATTATTACTACTTTATTGTATCTTTCAGCTACGGAGGAACCTGCAAAGATAAGCAGTGGAACATTAGTAGGATCACAGAGAGCAACAGAACACATGCTCAGTATTTACATTACTGAGATTGTGAGCATTGTGTGCTGGCCTGCTGCTGCTGTTTATGTGGGTTTATGCATTGCACTGCATGCTGTATCTAACTTAGTATAAGAAAATTAAGCCATAATAAAGTTAAATGATAGAACAGTTGTAGTGGAGATGAACAAACTCGACTATGTTTACAGTCCCATTTACTATTAAGACGTCGTGGAATGAGCACAACTTTATCTCTGAGTAAACGTAGATCACTGTTGCTGGGGATGCGTGGACTGCCACACTCACCGTTTCTCATGAGCAGCGAATTAAAATGGATACTGCACCATTATGTCATGTTTACGTTTGTCATATGGAGAGATTTCACGCTATGAGTAAAGTTAACAAGCACAAGGCGACTCGATTAAACAGACTGGCATTCCAGAGAATTCAGAGGCAACTGACTGGCTGTCATACAGTTATAGTTGAGTCAGATTGTTCAGTGTTGATTATAACAGCTCACAGTCGTATTAAGTCTAACAGTAAGAGATCATGTATGATGGTTACACGCTATCACCGCCTGTTTGTTTAGAGTTTCTGTATTGTTTGGATCAGATTGTAATGGCTCGCCGGCTCTATCTTCTCTTTCCACTGTCTTGGTTAAAAAGTGTAGGTGATGAAGAAAAACACTACAAATGCTATCAGATAATAACATTTGTCTGCACACGCCAATGCTCTGAGTTCACATACTGTCTTATAATGAACACAATTTCAACAGGAAGAACCAATTCATAAAGAACAGCATATGTTTGTTCAGGGTTAAAAATGCTCATTTTCATGTATTGCATAAGAAATTATGGAGTATGCATATTTCTATATTGACAGAGAATAATCAACAGAGTATACACTCACAGGCCACTTTATTAGGTACTAATAAACTTGCTAGTAAAAGGCTGGACCCCCTTTTGCCTTCAGAACTGCTTTAATTCTTCGTGGCACACTTTCACCAAGGTGTTGGAAACGTTCCTCAGCGATTCTGGTTGGTTATTTGAGTTCCTGTTGCCTTTCTATCATCTGGAACCAGTCTGCCCGTTCTCCTCTGACCTCTCACATCAACAAGGCATGTTCGTCCACACAACTGACCGCTCGCTGGATATTTCCTCTTTTTCGGACCATTCTCTGTAAACCCTAGAGATGGTTGTGTGTGAAAATCCCAGTAGATCAGCAGTTTCTGAAATACTCAGACCAGCCCGTCTGGCACCAACAGCCACGCCACGTTCAAAGCCCCTTAAATCCCCTTTCTTCCCCGTTCTGGTGCTCGGTCTGCACTTCAGCAAGTCGTCTTGACCACCTCTACAGGCCTGAATGCAGTGAGCTGCAGCCGTGTGATCGGCTGATCAGCTATTTGTGTTAACAAGCAAATTGTACCTAATAAAGTGACCAGTGAGTGTATATCAATAACAGCAAAATGAGGCATAACTATTAGTATATACATTAAAAAATCCCTCCTGAGCTCCCTTTGAATTCTGTTTTCATTGTACAATAATTCAGCTCAGCACTTTCAGCAATTACACACACAGACATTTTCTAAGCTGCTTCTCTCTCAGATTTGTGGGTTTTCAGCAATTAGACACGTAAAAAAAAAACAGACTGCTATTGTAGCAGATGTTAAATCTGCATCACTAAAATACAGAAACTAAAATAATGAAAGATTTTCCTTGCCTGGTCTTTTCTTCTTTTTCCAGTAGCATGTAACAAAAACAAAAACAAGAACAACAACAGCAACAGCAGTAAGTGCAACAGCAGTCAGTTCACCAGGTGTTAGGGCAGCAGTCAGCTCCGTAGATTTTGAATCTGTAAAAAGAATGAAATAAAACATTTAAACACATGTTATTAGCAGGTTTATCTATTTCTGTAGGACATCAGAGAAACCAGAACCCTCTTATATGTAGTTTGCTTAACTTCTTTTTTCCTGTGATTCAGTGTGTTCAGGCTATTGGTCATTCAATTAGAAATAAACAGTGCAAACAAATCATAATGAGTTTAACCTGCCTGTGTTGTTATAACAGAGTCCTGTTAAGTTGGGCTGGGCTGTCTGAGTGCTAACTGGATTAGCAGCCACACGTGTAAGTAGAGTTGTTTGGGCTGGTTATATCCAGTGGAAGAACGATATAACCACTGGAATCTGAGCTATTGGTGGTGGAGATTCTCTCTTTTTCTCTATACCAGGACAGATTCACATCCTTCCCATTTTCCACAGAGCACACAGGGACACATCGCTCTATTGGAAACATTGTGTGGTTTTGTTTCAGACCTATGGTTGGTGTTGGAGCTGGAGCTGTAAAATACCAAAAGACATAAGAAATTAGCACAACAGAGCGTTACAACCACTACCAATGGCAATATGATTTGATATGTCAAAACACTGTTAACCCCTAACATTTCCACTGATCTAGAGTCAATAACTACAGGCACTGATATCATAGTGCAATTAAAACAAACTTTTGTTAATATTTTATTTATACTTTTGTATATATAAAATATGCAACGATAAAATGACAGACAACAAAAACTGTAACCATTAAAAACGCAAAAGACTTGCAGTGTAAACTGAAATTGGCATCTGCTTAATTGTGCTGCAGCTGCTGTTCACTAAACTTAGGTTTACTTGGCTAAAACAACATGTTTGTGAGTTCATGTTCATGTTGCTGGTACATAATGTGTTCAACATTAGTATCAGTTCTGATAAGGTACTGCATACATTATAGGTGGGCCTTCCAAATGTGTTTCATTCCAGCTGACTACAAAAAATACTTTATTCAGACAACCATAAAAAAAAAACTAGGTTCTCTAAATGAGACGGATGCTGCTGGCACTCAGTCTGAATCTAGTGTAACTCTTACACGCATCTCCTCCCAAAACTTATAGGACATCAGATAACTTTGAATAAAAAAATAATAATCTTGTATTTGCTCACCATACACATCCATCTTATAACTCTACTTAGACCTAAGTTTAGTGGTAATTTGTAGATTATAAACTCCAGAATCTTCTCTGCTGATGTTCCTGATGTTTAAAGATCCACTGGTTCTGTTCAGCTTCAGTCTGTCTCTGAATCTCTCACTGTAGTCTGTAATAATCTCTCTTCTAATGATCTCACTGTTCACTATCTTTATATCTGCATTCTCAGATCTATAGAACCCCAGTATGTGCGCATCACTCTGAACTCCAGTTAATCCAGTATGGATGGTCACAGTGTTTCCCTCCAGCTCCTGCAGTCTGACAACCTCTTCTCCAGCTGAGCACAGCAGACCTGAGACAGTGGAAAGAGAAAATGTTGGTCTGGTGCTCATGTATAAACAATGCTCCAGGTGAATTCAACTTTGAACGTGAACAGAATCATTCAGAGTGGTCTGATTTGAAATGTTCAGTTCTAGAGACGCTTATAGAGTCAAAACTGGAACCAGCCATATTTTCGGAAGCTGATGCAGGGCAGCAGGGATGCATGAAGGTGTTTCAAGTTGGGAGTACTGAAATGGTACAGTTCGTAAAAGTGCCACTATGTATGCTAAGTTTAAAAACAATATAATCAACAATATAATATATAATCAATATAACCAATATACAATCTGCATTGTTTATATTGTTTTATATTGTTTATATCACTATATAGCTGTATAATCAATATATAACTAGATATAAATCATTATAATCAAGATATTACTAGATATATAACAATATAATAAATATATAACTAGATATAAAACAATATTATCAATATATAACTAGACATATGTCTATGATATTATGATAGTATGATATTATCAATATATAACTAAATATATAACAATATAATCAATATATAACTAAATATATAACAATATAATCAATATATAACTAATGTAATTATAACAGCCTTTTTCTTTCCTTCAGTACATTTTTAATTACTGTTATTAGACCAGTGCGCGCGCGTGTGTGTGTGCAGTAATATTATACCAGAGTTTTTATCGCTTTATGATTAGCTGAAATGTCCAGCCTCACACAGGAGGACTGTCTCAACTATTAATGCGTCCAAGAATCTTCCACAACAGTCCTGGCTGCTGAAAAGCCTCAGGCGGACTTCCCGGTAAGACGCACTGATACCGGAGAATAAACGCTACAGTCTGGAAAAAACCCCACGTCCTGGTAGGCCATGCCTGGAACACCCCCACTGGGAGGCGTCCAGGGGGCATCCGGATCAGATGCCCGAACCACCTCAGCTGGCTCCTCTCAATGCAGAGGGGTAGCGACTCTACTCCGAGCTCCTCACCCTGTCGAACAGAGCGCAGCAGCCACCCTGAGAAGAAAGCGCATTTCCGCCGCTTGTATCTCGTTCTTTTAGTCATCATGACCGGAGGTGAGGGCCGGAATGTAGACCGACCGGTAAACACAGGGTGCTAAAACTGGCATTAGGGGGAAAATGATCCAGGTTGCATCGAGACTAAAAGAAATGAGACTGGAAGATCTCTACGACACAAACCAGCACAAACGAATAATAGCATTTTTACTCCATTTCTGACCACATGGCGGGTCAGCTTCTCAGGTCTTTACGTGCACTGTAACAGCGGAGGGTCTGAATCTACAGCATTAGCCTCCTGTACACAGAGATCACCAGAAAGCTTCTTAACGTCTTCATCCTTCAATGACTCTAAATTCGTTTCACTGTCTAAGAATCTAAGCCCCAAAGACACAAGACTGCTCATCTGCCCTTAATCCAGGAGGAGCCTCTACACGCAGACTTACAGCAACACAGGCAGAGAAGAGCTGGAAGACTCCTTAAAAAGTTCTCCGACATCTTCCCGGAGCGCGGCTGGGTCGTGCAGGCGGTTTATATCGGCTGCTTTCTCTGCTCGATCCCTCCGTGGAAGCAGCTCAAAATCTGGACCAAACTAACTCACCTACCGCGACTAGCGAAGCAAGAGGCTGATAGCGGATATGGACCATGTAGCCGCACCCAGCAGCTAACCTGCATACCAAGTATGCATGACCAAGTTCAGCTCTGACGACATGACACTGGAGTTTTAGTATTCCCCGCTCGTTATTGAGCGGCCTGCCTGTTTTATCGAGATACTGAACAAATGCACCCTAATTATCTCTCGACATGCCACCAGATAAACTTCGAGAGGACACACTGCACTCCTGACTTCAGCAGCAGTTAAAACAGCGGTGCCAAAGTTCTAACCCCTGTTAAAACACACCCCGCTGAACCAAGAGACGTGGGCTTTATATGATGTCAGGCCTTTTCCCTCCTGACCAGCCGCTGACGCTGATCACCACAAAGTCGTCTGGCTTCATCATGACTGCAGTAGAAGTCCAGAGCTGAGCTAAAACGATGATTACTAATCAATACTTTACTCTTTAAAAACGTTTTCTAAACCAATCGAGGGTTTTGTGAAGTTACACTGAGGAATAAAACATTCATGTTGGTCTTTCAGTGCATCATGTGCGCTCATCAGAATCAGAATCAGGATCACAATCAGAATCCTTTATTGATCCCAGAGGGAAATTGCAGTTGTTACAGTTGCAACCATTTATGTAAAAGAATAAATACTTTAATAATTTTAAACAAAGATAAAGAGAAATGTTAAAGTGTTATAATGCTCATCTGATATCAAGGAAAACTTATTGGACCCACAAGAACGCAAGGGATTTTAACAGTGACCAATGCGGGCTTTATCCCACTCTAGAATTTTGGTTCCACACCAACCTAACTATGACCTGCCCAGTCTCAAAGAATTTCCATAAAAACACATACACAATGAAAAGATTACACTTCAGTGTCAATTTAATAACCATATAAAAATTCAACGTTGTGCTCAAAGTCATTTTGAAGTTAATTTTATGATTCGTTGGAGTTTTTCCAGCTCAGTGACTGAACTGAGCCAGAAAGATAAGATAATCCCTTATTAGTCCCACAAATTCACAAAGTTAAATATTAAAAATCATATGAGAAAGAAATGCATTTTAATAAGTAGTAAGATATTGCAGAGCTTCTGGAACATTCTGAATCTCGTTTCGGAAATCCAGTGTTTTGCCTCAGAAAATGTGTTTTGATTTTTACTGTGAGTCACAATAAAATTGGAATAATTGTTCTCATTCTGGAAAAAGGAATGAAGGAAATGGAATGAAGCATTTAAAGGAAATATGGGGGCAGAACAGCTTTGGCTCGTTTATAGAGAGCAGGGCCAGGAAGGCATAGATTTAGCTTCAGTACTGGATCCAGAAGAAATACATCTGGAAGACGACACTTCAGCTGAATTCTTACAACCAGGGAACATTTCAAAGCCCAAAGTACTTGTTAACGTTTGCCCACCTTGCTGTACATCAGTTCTTAAATATGTACTTTTCTTACAAATTGAGCTGAAATATTAACCACGTAAACACAATAAAGTGAATAAATTCCCACAGCAGGTCATTTGAGGCCAACGGGTCATTTGAGGCTGTATTTTCGTCGTGCTATTTATGAATTATTGAAATGTAATTCTTCACTCAAAGTTATTTTTGCGATATATAGATATTTCTGCGATATTCCTACATTTCTACCAAAACAATGAATTGTTCATTTCTGGGAACCAAAAGGAAACATCCACAACAATTCCAGAATGGTTTTCAATTTATTTTACAGTAGTTAGGCATTTAATGTAGAGTGGTTTTCAATTTATTTTACAGTAGTTAGACATTTAATTTAGAGTGGTTTTCAATTTACTTTACAGTAGTTAGACATTTAATGTTGAGTGGTTTTCAATTTACTTTACAGTAGTTAGGCATTTAAGGTAGAGTGGTTTTCAATTCACCGAACAGCAGTTCAGAATACCCAGCCTTCATAGAGTCCTTGGGAGGGGTGCTTGAAAGTGCTCCTCCTGGAGACTCGATTGTCCTACTGGGGGACTTCAACACTCACGTGGGCAACGACAGTAAGACCTGGAGGGGTGTGATTGGGAGGAATGGCCTCTCTGATCTGAACCCGAGTGGTGTTCAGTTTTTGGAGTTCTGTGCAAACCACAGTTTGTCCATAACGAACACCATGTTTGAACACAAGGATGTCCATAAGTGCACATGGCACCAGGACACCCTAGGCCACAGTTCAATGATTGACTTTGTAGTCGTGTCATCGGACTTGCGGCCATGTGTATTGGACACTCGGGTAAAGAGAGGAGCTGAGCTGTCAACTGATCACCACCTGGTGGTGAGTTGGATCAGGTGGTGGGGGAAGATGCCAGTCAGACCAGGCAAACCCAAACGCATAGTGAGGGTTTGCTGGGAGCGTCTGGCAGAAGAACCTGTCAGATTGATCTTCAACTCACACCTCCGTCAGAACTTTGACCAGATATCGGGGGAGGTGGGGGACATTGACTCAGAATGGGCCA
>NC_051239.1:37500-75000 GCF_015220715.1 Pygocentrus nattereri | reverse complement strand
GCAGAGAGCAAGCGACGGAGAGACAGCGAGCGACAGAGACAGAGAGAGAGTGAGAGAGAGTGCGAGAGAGAGCGCGAGAGAGAGCGAGCGAGAGAGAGAGAAAGGGAGAGAGAGAGAGAGAGCAAGCGACGGAGAGACAGCGAGAGAGAGCGAGAGAGAGCGAGCGAGAAAGAGAGGCGAGCGAGAGAGAGAGCGAGCGAGAAAGAGAGGCGAGCGAGAGAGAGAGCGAACGAGCGACAGAGAGAGAGCGAGAGAGACAGAGAGAGAACGAGCGACAGAGACAGAGAGAGAGCGACAGCGCGAGCGCGAGAGAGAGCTAGAGACAGAGACAGAGAGCGAGAGAGAGCGCGAGAGAGATCGAGAGAGAGCGCGAGAGAGAGCGCGAGAGAGATCGAGAGAGAGCGCGAGAGAGAGCGCGAGAGAGCGCGAGAGAGAGCGAGCGAGAGAGAACGAGCGAGAGAGAGCGAAAGAGAGAGCGAGAGACCGAGCGAGACACCTAGAGAGATCGCGCGCGAACGAGCGAGACCCCGAGAGAGAGCGCGCGCGAACGAGCGAGACCCCGAGAGAGCGCGCGCGGCCGAGCGAGACCCCGACAGAGCGCGCGCGGCCGAGCGAGACCCCGACAGAGCGCTCGCGGCCGAGCGAGAGAGCGCGCGCGGCAGAGCGAGACCCCGAGAGAGCGCGCGCGCCCGAGCGAGACCCCGAGAGAGCGCGCGCGCCCGAGCGAGACACCGAGAGACCGAGAGAGCGCGCGCGACCGAGCGAGACACCGAGAGAGATCGCGCGACCGAGCGAGACCCCGAGAGAGCGCGCGCGCGACCGAGCGAGACAGACACACAGTTAAGACAGACACACAGACAGACAGACACACACACACACACACACACACACACACACACACACACAGACACACAGACAGACACACAGACAGACAAACAGACAGACACACAAACAGAGACAGAGATAATTGGCTATAAGGATGGCCTACACTAGTCAATTATAATAAGCTTTTATTAGCGACAAGCAATAGTCAACAAATCCTGTCTGCTATTTTATCACAGATTGCTGTGCAATACCTGGAGTACATAAAACACTATGTCCTGAAAGCAGTGGGAACAATACCTGTGAAAGATGAATTGCTTCACAACTTGGGAAAGTATCTGAGGAACGTCATGGATTTTGGCTTCATATACCCCTGGCACACCATAATCTGCAATCCAGTCACCCAAACTGTCCTGAAGATTTTTCCATGCCTCCTCAGTTTTACATTCTTTAATCTAAGAACACAGCAGAAGACAAGGCACAAAAACCAAGACAGAAATTTAGGCTACATTAACACAAACATACACATAGTACAGTGTTTTAGGTTGTTCAACAAAATATTAAAGTACAAGACAAGTAATACACTGTTCTTATTTTCCCCTCAAAGTTCATTTCTGTAGAATTTAAATGAGCTCTAACTTTAAAACCAACAATGCAAAAAAACGGCATAGTGTCAGAATACCTGCTGAAGCTTTTCCTGCACACACTTGTCTGGCAAGATGGAAATATCAAATTCTTCAAGATCTGGAGCCTGACCACACATTAACTGATAAAGGCTGGGATGTAAAGCCTTAATGCCTGGTCCCCCAGGCAACAGAGACCAGGCAATCAGCTTCCCTCCAGTATAATACTTTCCCTTATCTAGGGCTGCCTGATCATAAGACAAAAAAAGGTTGTCTGGCTGTCCCTCGAAAATGCCCAAAGTGGACTGCACGTCTTTCATGAAAAGCCTACCAAAGAGACGAAAGAAAAACTTTTAATACTGTATAAAATTAACTCAAAAGGAAACATGCTATTGGGTCATCTTGGGTCATCGCGGGTCATCTTGTGGCATCCACTCAAAAATGATGAGCTTTACAACAAAGGTAAAGAGCAACAGAATAAAGTTTATTTTATTAGTCCAGAGAGTCTTTGATGCATTGCCCATAATATTTAGTGAAGTCATACGATCATGATCCTCCACAAAGCTGGGAAAAGAGAGAGGAAAAAAAAACTTTCTGTATAAAAGTCAGATCTCTATTTTGATTGATTTATTTTCCAGTCAAAATGGCCATGAATTAAAATCTATTAATTTTTCAGCTTCAAGGAAAAATTCCTAACCACTAAATATGAAAGGGGAAAAAAAAAATATCAGGATTTAGTGTGTCCACACTTTGTCTTCATAAACTCCTTACTTTCACTTTTTCAAAATTAATAAACAGTTCTATTTTTCCACACCTTCAATGTTCAGTCTTAGAAACTGGTTTAGCATTTTCTGCTTTTCACAATCAGCATAATTCTGAGAACATCAGCAATGTGTCTCCTTTTCTTAGTGAGGCTTCTTGACAGCTACACATCCTTTCTGACCCACAGGGCTGAGTTAACTTCTCTCAATGGAAGGAAGGACAGAAAAACCTGTGGATTTTTTCAGATCTAAAGCAAGAGTGGAGCTTCATTTTATCCACTCTCTCCCAGATTAAAGCTTTAGTCTGTTTATTGATGGGGATAGTTTTGGTGGCTGTTAGGAGAGTCCCAGATAAGCCTATTTATTCTGCGCCTTTCAATACAATTTTGATCTCCAATCTCCATGAAAATGAATTGCATGCACATATTGCCACTTTGACTGCAAATGAAATAAATGATAGGCAGTTGCTGACTTGTGCATGGCACTATATATGAAATGTTTAAATATGATAACATTCCAAGATTGACTAAAGTACAAAATAATAATAATAATGATAATAATAATACTGCGATGGACTGGCGACCTGTCCAGGGTGTATCCTGCCTTCCGCCCGAAGACTGCTGGGATAGGCTCCAGCATCCCCCCGCGACCCTGACGGAGAAGCGGCTTAGAAAATGGATGGATGGATGGATAATAATAATAATAATAATAATAATAATAATAATAATAAAAACATACAGAAGTAACTATTATAAATAGAAAATGTAAAAAACCTGAAGAATTCTCTTGTAGGTCCGCCGTAATCATCAGCCATCTGACCTACAAATTCAATCTGTGGACGTTTGTGCCAGTCAAAATAGCCCTTGTTTAGAGCTGTTATGGCGCTGTGTAGAATTCGCCTCCTTCTTGCCACAACCGTCAACGTAGAATGCTCACTAATGTTCTCCCTCTTGAAGTTTCTAATGATATCAGCAAGGTTCTCCATCTCCTCTAAACAAGAAAGAAATAGCCATAACAATAGTAAACATATATATATATATATATATATATATATATATATATATATACAGGCAAATTTTTCACTCACATCACAGGGACTATAGGCGTGTTTTGGAGAGGACAACATCTGGGGGTCCTCATCTGGTCCACTGTCAAGTAATATGTCACTATAGGTACATAAAAGAAAGAAAGCAAAACATCAATAAATAAAATCACTATGTTGCTATACATGAATCTATATCCATGAAAACAAACATGTTGTGCCAAAAATACATCATGGTCCATTTACAGTTTTGCTGAAACATTTAAACTGTGGTTCAGTTAGACACAGGCCACAGCATCAGCTTGAGACATAGATCTTCTCACAACGCTCTGTCAAGAACCACCATGGTTTCTACTTTTAAGAAACAGTGAGTTCTCTAAAGAAACAGAAGTAAAATGAAGTTACAGATGTCTTGTGAAATGTTTCACACAAACACCAAAACCATGTAATTCAATGTAATATAAATGAAGTCCACTAACTTTAGTGACAGTTCATGAAGGACAGAGATAGGTTTTCTCTGGAAAAGTAAATGTGGAAAATGGTAGCAGATTAATAAATGTTTGAGAACCTGATTGTTGTGAAATGGCTATGAGACACTCCTCCTGTTGCTGCCAACCTCCCCCTTATCTGCTTTAAAAAAAATTTAGGGGAATTAGGGGTCTGCATTATAAACCCAAGGCAGACCTGCTGCATATTAACTAATAACGTAATTTTGACTGTGTGTAAATATATAAGTGTGTCTAAATGTGCAAGTACTCATGTCTGGTACTCACAGGAGAACTTGTCAGGGGACAGTGCACTAGTATGTCTTCCAGAGTACTTTCAGAAAGAGAGGCCTGGTCAGTTCTGCTGGGATATTACTACTACTTCTACTACTACTACTACCACCATGTCTAACAGTAACTCTAACAGGTCTTTAGTAGAGAAAAATAATACTGCAATCTTAAAATTAGATATACCTGTTCTGGGTAGTTATCACATCTTGAATTAGCTGATCAGTTCGGTAGAACACCTGATTCAGAGAATTACGCATCAATTTTAAAAGACATCGTTCCAAGTTATTTAAGATGTTGGTAAAAAGAAAATATGTAGCTTAGACAGGTAATCTACCAAAATGAAACATTTCAAGCAATATTCACAGATTTACAAGATGAATATTATATAATTCTCACCTCAGGAGTGCCAGCATTTACATATATGTGACCATTATTTTCATCCTACAACAGAGACAGCATTGCTAAATTTGTCAATTACAGTATTTCAAAAATTCCTAAACTGCGTTCACAAAATAATGTTAGATGTAAATGGCATACCACCTGGCCTGTCAGGTCTACAACATTACTTTCTGACGCTGATGCACTTGTGGCCATTTCAGAATGTACACTGGAGGAGACCTGTAAGAATTATTGCAGTCCTCTGTTCATAATGAATGATTATTTGCCCAAAAACAGAATTATAAAAAATCTAAGTTTCAAAATAATTAAGCAACTAGATAGCATAATACTACTTTTCTCCGTTGACTAAGAACTACCCTTATCTTATTGGCTAATTACAAAGAGCACATGAGCTGAAACGTGTGTTGGAGCAGGAAAATCAGCAAACTGTGAAATGTTCTGAACCTAAACAACCCGTATTAGCTTCTACCTGGCACAGCTGTGGAAGTACTGGACTGTTTCTCGTCTCAGCTGCTGAAATAACACTGGATCTTCCTTCACTGCTCTGACTCATGGATGCTGTAGCCTGCACAAACATTTTCAATATTCTTGTAATCAAATTACTTTTGAGTTTATTTTCCTAAATATTCACAGAGATCAGATCATTAACTAAATGATAAGTTAATGACCTCAAATAATGCAAACAACTTCAATTAGCAGGTTTTACCTATACACATTTTCACTGCACTTTATCCAGCACTGAACCTAAGCAATGACAAACTATTATGGTATATTTCGAAGATTGTGCCAGCACAAGGAAGTAAATAAGCCTAAAGCAAAACAAAATAGAACTCAGGCATAGATGTAAATACAAAGTTACTGAATCATTTTCTTCCTTAAGAAAAGTTCAGTTTAATTTAAAAAAGTAATGCAATCATGGCCGACCTGTCTATAAAGAGATACGTGTGAATTGGGTAGTATGTAAATTCTGCTTCTGCCAATTTGACGCTTCAAGTCTTGAACAGGGTTTGCTTGGACAACCAGTAGTTTCTTTGTCTTTGTGGCTCTGGCAAGACTTTGGCAAATGAATGTGTCCCAGCCAAACTTCAGTTCACACGCAGATGCTGTCTTAAGGTTTAGTTGATGTTTATTCAAACAAAGTATAATATATGAAATTAACAAAAAACTCAAAATAAATAAACAAATCAATTACAGACTGCGGTGGAAAAACTGTTTGCTCTTCTAACTGGGCACTAGCTAGGTCTACCCATTTCCCTTAAGTCAAGGACCCGATAACCCTGAAAACATGGATGCAGTGACCGGTATGCACCACATGAGGGAGACATTTAGTTGGGTACAAACACAAGTGACCTAGAAAATTAAAGATAAAAATGGCTCCAACACCTGGCCCCTAATTGTGTATCTCACAATTATAGCATCTAAATAAGAGGAGCCAGAAAGCATATTCATATATACCATTCACTCTTTTTGCTAGTACTTCATCTGATTATATTAATTTCAGAGCAAACATCTATATTCATATCTACATACGATATTGTCTAAATCAACAAAATGTAAATCAATAATGTCAAAAAACACAAAATACTCATCAGTCCTTAGTTGTCCTCTTAAAGTTGGGGGTTAGAGGTTACTAGCACTTAACCCACCGTTGGGATCCAGCCTTTACCACTGGTCCATCACTGTTGCGATGTTTCCATCAGCAAGCAGAGCTTACTGACTGGTCTTTGCAGGACAGTGTTCTTGGTCTTGATCAAAGCTGCTCGGACAAGACCTTGTTTATCTGGAAAAGTCTTCAGAATCCTCCCTAGCAACCACGAATTTCTTGGTGCTTTGTCATCAACGATGACCTCTAAGTCATTTGGCAGGAAGTTCCTTTTGATCAAATTCCATTTGGATCTCTTTTGCATAATGGGAAGATACTCCCTTATCCACCGTTTCCAGAATAGGTCTGTGATGTACTGTACCTGTTTCCATCTTCTTCGTACATACAAGTCAGTGCTCTGAAAGATCCCAGGGGGTATGACTTGTTGAACTTTCATTCTTAGTAGATGATTAGGTGTCAGGGGTTCCGAGTCAAGTGTCCACCAGTGTTTGGACATTAGGGAGGCTGCTCTTACACCCCGTGATGCAGCATCAGCCGGGTTGTTGGCTGAACCTACATATCTCCATTGCTCTTTTGTTGTAAGATCTCTGATGACAGTGAGTCGGTTGGTCACAAAGGTTGAAAATCTTGTTTGTTCATTATTAATATCCTTGAGAACTGACTAAGCTAACGTGTACATTTCTGTCACTGGCGAACCTGATGTAGCTAACAGTACCATAACCTACTTCACTGGCATCACAGAAGTGATGCAGCTGAGCTGATATGACAGTGCCAAAGCCTTTTGGTTTCATACATCTATTGATTCTCAAACCAGAGAGATGTTCAGTGTCTTGTAGCCATGTCTTCCATTGATTGAGCATAGCATCAGAAATGACTTTATCCCAACCACAGCCTGACTTGCAGAGAGCCTGAAAAAATCTGCTTGCCTTTTAAAACAAAGGGTGCAAGAAATCCTAAAGGATCATATATGGAACTTACAGTGGATAAAATCCCTCTTCTAGTGAGGGGCTTTCTATTCACAGACACTTTAAATCCAAATGTGTCATCCTCCAAGTTCCACTGAATCCCAAGCACTCTTTCAATTGAAGGATCTTTCCTGTCCAACTCCAGATCCTTTACCATGTTTGCTCTTTCATTTTCAGGGATGACTTCTAGCACTTTCTTGCTATTACTGACCCATTTAGTAAGCTTGAATCCTCCTGTGGAACACAAATCAGAGAGGCCTTTGTGCAATTTAATAGCATGGATTTCTGTGTCTGCAGTCTTGAGGCAGTCATCGACATAGAAATCGTTTTGAATTGTCTCGATTACCTCTTTGTCATAGTTGTGCTGGTTGTCTTGAGCAGTTTTTTGCAGAGCAAAGTTTGCACAACTGGGTGATGAAATAGCACCAAAAAGATGCACTTCTCAAAATCTCCATCTGGCCACCACAGAAATCTGAGAAAGTCCACATGTATTCTATGGACCCTCACTTGATGAAACATAGCTTGGATATCCGCCATTAAGGCTATGTGTCCTTGACGGAATCGCATGAGCACACCTAGTAGATTGTTTGTCAGATCAGGACCCTGAAGTAACTCTTTATTGAGGGAGGTGTTTTGAAACGATGAGATACAATCAAACACAACACGTAAAGTACCTTTACGTCTGTGGTAAACACCATGATGTGGTATGTACCATATTTTACCCTCAACAACGTGTAATTGATCCAATGGTATCTTCTCAGCATAGTCCTGTTCCAACATTTTGTCCATGAATTGCTTGTACTCTGCTTGGAAGCTTTTATCCCCTTTTAACCTTTTTGCAAGACTCGCCGCACGCTGGATTGCCACTTCTCTGTTATTAGGCATCATCACATTATCATTGCGAAAGGGAAGTGGCAGGTAATAATGACTGTTCTCATAAGTCACTTGTTCTGTCAGAATCTTCATAAATCTTTTGTCATCTAGTGACATTTCTCTCTTCTCAGTGTAGTGTGTTTCTGGGAACTCTTGGTTGTATTGTTTGATCAGGAGTTCTTCAATTTCTGACACTGATATTCTGTTGGTGGTTACCACATGATGATTTGTTACATCCCCCATACTACCAAGTGGACCATTCACTATCCATCCAAGCATGGTTCTCACTGCATAGGGTCCATTCCCTATGCTATTTATGATTTCCCATGGTTCCATGGCCTTTGGAGTGTTGACTCCAATCAAGAGTTCCACATCAGCATCAATTTCTTTGATGTCCACGTTTCTGAGATATGGCCATTTCTCAAGATCCTTTGAAGATATGACATTCTCCTTTGACACAGGAATTACGTCCTGGGTGTAAACACAAGGCAACTGAATAAAATTCTTCCCATCTCTGTCCCCTACTTCTAAATCTAATACCCTGTAAGTGGTAACAGGTTTCTCTTGAGCCATTGTTCTCAGCAATATTTCAGTTTTCCTTCCCATTGCATTTAGTTTTCTCTTCAGGCCTTCAGTGCAGAAAGTTGCTGAACTTCCAGGATCCAAAAAGGCATATGTTACAAGAGACTGATTACTGCTTGCTACCTTGCCCTGTACTGGCACTATTGCAAGTATGCAGTCTTTGCTGGCCCCGTTATGACGACTAGATCTGAGAGAAACAAGTGCGCTATTAACTAGCTTTCCCTCTAATGATGGCTGTTCAGAATTTGGATCACTTGAGTTATCTACAGATCTTTTTTTGCATTACCTTTTCTGAAATGTGCAATAGAGTAGGATGTCTGTAATGACAGATCTCACAGGTCATCCTTTTCCTACAGTCTTTGCTCAGGTGGCCTTTGGTGAAGCATCCAAAACAGATTCCATTTTGTTTCAAGAACTGTACTTTATTCCTATGATCCAGAGATTTAAAGTGATTGCAGCTGGCTAACACATGCTCAGATGAACAGTAAAGACATGAGGAAGGCAATGTTCGTGCCTGCTTTGATTTGTCATTAGCAGTGCCAGACATACGTGTAGTAACTGGTACCACTGTGGTAGCAAAGCTGGTTCTACTACTCTTTGACTTCAAAGGAGGTTTAGTCTCAAATGTGGCAGATTTTCGGGCTTGATGCTGGCTCCAGGATATTGCCAAAAAGAGGATCAAAACTCACTTTAACCTGCCTTTCAAGAAACACAACAAGATTCTCAAAACCTGCTCTTTGCTTTGTTTTATCTAATATGTCATAAGCTACTGCTCTCCACTTTTCCTTTACTTTGTAGGGCAATTTTGAGACGACTATCCTAAGATTTGCAGCACTGTCCAACTCTTTCAGATAGCGTAATTCTTGCATTACATTGCAGCATCCTCTCAAAAACAATGTGTAAGCGTGCAGTGCTTTGGAATCTTCGGGTTTCATGTTAGCCCAATGCTGAGCTCTATCCATATAGGCATTTGTGATCCTTATTTCATCTCCAAAGTTCTCTTTCAGTAGTCGTTTAACCTCTGCATATCCTTTTGTAATATCCATATGTAAACAACTGCAAACAAGCTCTCTTGGCTGACCAGAAGTGAACTGCTCCAAATAATAAAGCCTTTCCTTATTACTTTGTGTTCTACTTTCAATACTATGTTCAAAGGCCCTCATAAAGGAGAGAAAACATAATGGATCTCCATCAAACACCGGGATTTCTTTTGTTGGAAGCAGTGACAGATTTTGCTGCTGCAATAGAACTTCAGTTAAATGCTGCTGTTGCTGCATTGCATTAAGGATCACTCGACCCTGAGAGGAGCTCACACCGGTGTTAACTGGCTCTACTTCAGCTTGGGGCTTAGGCTCAATTTTTTAACTGGGGATGTTGCAAAAGTTGAACAGTTCTTTGCAATGGTGTTTTAGGAACTGTTTGTATTGATGCATAATCAGCTGTATGTTTATGACCAGTGTCAATTGAGGAATGCAGGTACTTCTGTGCTTCATCATAATACTCATTCATGCCATCCTTTTGTTTGGCTGCTGTTTGTAGCACAGATGAGGGAGATTCAAAGCTCTCATATACTCTTATTTCAGCAATTGAGGCTGCAATATCTGTCTCCACTTGAAGCTTTTCCTTCATTGTTTTTATTCTTATCTCTTCAGTTTTTAATTGTGCTTCTTTCATTTCTAAATCATGCTTCTTAGAGAGTGCAGCTGCATGTGCCATTAAAACTGCTTTTCTTGCTTCAGCCTTCATTCTTGCAGATGATGCAGAAGAGGCTATTGAGGATTTTGATGATCTGCTGCTTGATCTTATTGAGTCTTCTGACTGTCTCGTCAAACAAACTGAAGCACTGTCAAATGGTGTTATGTTATCAATATTTTCATCCAGTTGCATCTCATCTTCACCTCCATTTTGTTTCTCACATTTAGCTCTCAGCCATGTTTCAGTTTCAGCCAAAAACTCTTTAAAATGGGCCATTTTTGGTTCAAACCACTCTGTCTGGTCATGCTCCTTTTCTGCAGTGTCTAATGAACTTTTTAATCAAGTGCATGATTTGGTACATTCATTCAAAGCAGCACCAAAAGATACCATAAGCAACTTCACTTCTTTAGCTTCTCCATTCCCAGTACGCACTGTCATAATTTCATAATTTCAGTTTTGTTGATGTTTATTCAAACAAAGCATAATATATGAAATTAACAAAAAACTCAAAATAAATAAACAAATCAATTACAGACTGCGGTGGAAAAACTGTTTGCTCTTCTGACTGGGCACTAGCTAGGTCTACCCATTTCCCTTAAGTCAAGGACCCGATAACCCTGAAAACATGGATGCAGTGACCGGTATGCACCACATGAGGGAGACATTGAGTTGGGTACAAACACAATTGACCTAGAAAATTACAGATAAATATGGCTCCAACAGAATGTGTTCAGTTCAGTCAGGGACCATGACAAATCAATGGTCTTCTTCTCATCACCCAAGACATTGTTTCCTCTTCCTGCAAACAGCAGTTTTGTAAAGACAAACAACATTAATATGAGTAAGACAACAGACTGAATTAATGTAATTACAGCCTCTACTTTTCAGTAATTATATCAACAGGATGCAGAATTAACACTCAGGTTTTAGGATTATGTTCTACATGTACTTTCATCCTGTTTCTAATTTTGTAATTGAATAAATAGAACACAATAGAGAGAAAGAACATACATTTGTACAGCACTGTCAGTTTCTCGGATTTAAGATGCCAGTCATTCAATTACTTTGGGATCTCCTGCACTACACTCTCTGCATTTTTCTGCTTTAACACTTCATTAAACTTTTTCATAAAATTATTACACCATTCATGAACTGGATGTGTTCTAGCAGGTCTTTAAAACTATGCAAAGCAGTAAACCTGCCAGTAAAGGAAAGCAGACTGAATGAATGAAGTCAGTCATAATGGAGTTTCAAAGTACCTCTAAACCAATAAATCACGGTTAACTAAAAACAACCAAACAAAAAAGTACATCATATCACACCTAAGCCTGATTTGTCAAGTTGCTCTGAATCCAGTGGACTGGCTATGGTGGTTTGGTTAGGATCTTGTAACAAGAAAAACTTCACCTGCCATTGAAGCCCAAGCTTTCTCCCACGTCCACGTCTTTCGCCTGTTGTAGTAAGAAAACAATATTGGGGAACATGACGCACATTTAACTACTGTATTAAACATGTTTGAAGCAACCACAACACAAACAAGGTAGTACATTCCTCCGCTGATCAACTCTTTTATTCAGTAACACACCAAGCATTTCGCTCACTGGCTGACACAGATCACAGTTCAAGACCAAGCTGTGCGCATTTGTCTAGCTACGTACGTTAGACATGGTAGCTAATGCTCTGTATTTACGGTCTCATTCAGACCCAGCAAGTCCAGCTAATATGACCTGCAGGGCAAACATGGGAACTTTAGCTATCTAACCTAGCTAGATAATTAGCAATCATACCTGGACTCATGGTGGCTAGCAACCACATCTGGATTCGTCTAAACTCGCTAACATACCTGGATTCATGTTAATTAACCAACATAACCTACCTAACCTACAGTGGTTCTAGCTAACGTTAGCTAACACACCTGGAGTCATGGAACTGCGGATCCGTCGACAGAATGAGCTCCGTATGGACGACAACAGAGTTGACCCTGTGCTTGTGGATGGGCTGCCCGTGAAAAGCGGTCTTCTAGCTGCCGCAACAGCCCTATACACTCTCGGAACATCAGGAGATGGTTCTTCTGTGTTGGAATGAATCTGATCTCCACCTGACATGATGCAAACTTGATAACTCTTATAGTGAGTGGAAGTGGTGCACCTGATCGTCCGTGTAGCGGGAGCATGGTTGCCAGACAACTTCATAAGGAATGTTGCAGATGGCAAATTCAAAACGCTCTTCAAGAACCAAGACTCGAAAATATAAGCTACCATGAATGTATGGGAATATCTAAACATTAAAAGCACACATAAAGATACATAATTCTGTTTACTCTCATCCATTCTCATTTTATTATGAAAACCTTACAATTTTAAGCAGGCTGCAGACTTGGGAACCTTGGGTCTGTGGAGAGACTCCCACTAGCAGTTACAATGGGCACTATTGGATAGATTTAAACAAACACATTACTGACTCAATTGAATATATTTTTACTAGTAAAAATTCAATTCGTGATATCCAGAATTGAATTTTTACTAGTAAAAAATTATTTTGGACATCAAGAATTTGATTTTCGATATCAGAAATGTAATTGTCACTAGGAAAAATACCAACTATGAATTTTTACTAGTGAAAATAAAATTTTAACTTGTAAAAATTGTAATTTCACATGTAAACAATTCATTTTTACTTGTTGAAAAAATAATTGTACTAGTATATATTGAATTCTTACATGTTAAAATTCCATTTTTACTAGTAAAAATAAAATTTCTATTAGTACAAATCAAATTTTAACATGTACTAATTTAATTTTTATAGTCAGAATTTAATTTCTACATGTGAAAATTGGAAAATTGGAAAATACATGTAGAAATTTATTTCTGACTAGTAAAAATGTTTCCCTCATTAAAATGAATGGAGAAACTCATGAATTATCACTAGTAAGAATTTTATTATTACTAGTAAAAATTTAAATTTTACATGTGAAATATAATTTTTTACTAGTAACAATTAGATTTTTACTAGTAATATTTACATTTTTACTAGTTATAATTATATTTTCACATGTGTAAATGTTATTCTTGATATCAAAAATTGGATTTTTACATGTAAGAATTGAATTTTTACTAGTGAAAATAGAATTTTCACATGTTCAAATTGAATTCCTGATATCAAGAAAAAAGGATTAAAAGCTAAAACGGCTTGCCATAGGAGTCGGCTGCCTGCGCGACATGATTTCTCTGACTCGTGTACACTGCCAGTTTGGCCTGACCAAGAATAAAATTCAGTAACTGCCACTTGAACCTCTCCTTCTGGACATATTTAAAACCAAGGATAAAAGCATGAGCAGTAAAAATCGCATTACAAGAAAGAAACACTGTCTTTAAAACATCAAAAAGGGGACGCAGCCTAAAACAGTGCATAAAAGCGTGAAACACTGTTTCCCTCTCAAAACAAAAAGGGCATCCTGGAGTGACCTCTGGATTTAAAACAGAAATAAACGAGTTAACAGAAACAATTCCATGTAAAACCCTCCACTGTAGATCTGCCACTCTTTTAGTTAACGGTGGTTTATACAGTGCTCTCCACTGTGGCTTCACCTCGTCAGCGAGACCCAGAGCATCTCGCCATAGCGTGTCGGTCCTGTTCTCCAGTCTCTTCCTATTAAAAACCTTCACACAGGCTGAGTAAAGCAGCTTGCCAGAGACTGAACTCAGGTCCATTCTCAGCTCTTCTGCAAGGTCCAGGAGGGGACCCTGACACCCCTGCAGGTCAGGAACAATGGTAACCTTGGGGAAGGGGTCATCCTCATCAAGGTTGAGCACTCCTTCACCATAGTCCTTTATCAGCCCTCCCAGTTTTGCTTTACATGCTCACTGTCCCCCAAATACACTCCCAGATATTTAAACCCACCCGTCATCCATGACAATCCAGGCAGTGTAGGTTCTCCACCAGTCCAATCGCCCACTAGAACAACCTCACTTTTACTCCAGTTCACTTTGTGTGTTGTGAAGTGCAATGTTTGTTGTGCAGTGTGCTGTGGTGTAGTGTGTTGTAGTGTGGTGTGTTTCGTTTAGTATTTTAGTGTTTTTAGTCTAGGTGTTAGATAGTAGATGAACAGAGTTATGATTGTGTAGGGGCTGTATTTTAGTGTCTGATGAGTTTTAGGGAGTATGGTTTAGTGTCTGATGAGTTTTAGGGAGTATGGTTTAGTGTCTGATGAGTTTTAGGGAGTATGGTTTAGTGTCTGATGAGTTTTAGGGAGTATGGTTTAGTGTCTGATGAGTTTTAGGGTTAGGGTTAGGGTTAGGGTTTAGGGTTAGGGTTAGGGTTAGGTTAGGGTTAGGGTTTAGGGTTATGGTTTAGGGTTAGGGTTAGGGTTAGGGTTTAGGGGTTAGGGTTAGGGTTTAGGGTTAGGGTGGCGACGGCTTAGCTTCGTTGTTTCCGCAAAAATACCGAATGGTCCCCGGGTCTCTGGATGTGTTCTGAGTTCCGTACGCTGGGTCTTAAGAATTTCCCCAGATCTCTGGATGTTCTGAGTTCCATGTGATGGGTCTTTAGAATTTCCCCGGGTCTCTGGATGATTCTGAGTTCCGTGCGCTGGGTCTTTAGAATTTCTCCGGGTCTCTGGATGTTCTGAGTTCCATGTGATGGGTCTTTAGAATTTCCCCGGGTCTCTGGATGATTCTGAGTTCCGTGCGCTGGGTCTTTAGAATTTCTCCGGGTCTCTGGATGTTCTGAGTTCCATGTGATGGGTCTTTAGAATTTCCCCGGGTCTCTGGATGATTCTGAGTTCCGTGCGCTGGGTCTTTAGAATTTCCCTGGGTCTCTGGATGTTCTGAGTTCCATGTGATGGGTCTTTAGAATTTCCCCGGGTCTCTGGATGATTCTGAGTTCCGCGCGCTGGGTCTTTAGAGTTTCCCCGGGTCTCTGGATGTGTTCAGAGTTCCGTACGCTGGGTCTTTTGAATTTCCCCGGATCTCTGGATGTTCTGAGCTCCGCACGCTGGGTCTTTTGAATTTCTCTGGGTCTCTGGATGTTCTGAGCTCCGCACGCTGGGTCTTTAGAATTTCTCTGGGTCTCTGGATGTTCTGAGCTCCGCACGCTGGGTCTTTAGAATTTCTCTGGGTCTCTGGATGTTCTGAGCTCCGCACGCTGGGTCTTTAGAATTTCTCTGGGTCTCTGGATGTTCTGAGCTCCGCACGCTGGGTCTTTAGAATTTCTCTGGGTCTCTGGATGTTCTGAGCTCCGCACGCTGGGTCTTTAGAATTTCTCTGGGTCTCTGGATGTTCTGAGCTCCGCACGCTGGGTCTTTAGAATTTCTCTGGGTCTCTGGATGTTCTGAGCTCCGCACGCTGGGTCTTTAGAATTTCTCTGGGTCTCTGGATGTTCTGAGCTCCGCACGCTGGGTCTTTAGAATTTCTCTGGGTCTCTGGATGTTCTGAGCTCCGCACGCTGGGTCTTTAGAATTTCTCTGGGTCTCTGGATGTTCTGAGCTCCGCACGCTGGGTCTTTAGAATTTCTCTGGGTCTCTGGATGTTCTGAGCTCCGCACGCTGGGTCTTTAGAATTTCTCTGGGTCTCTGGATGTTCTGAGCTCCGCACGCTGGGTCTTTAGAATTTCTCTGGGTCTCTGGATGTTCTGAGCTCCGCACGCTGGGTCTTTAGAATTTCTCTGGGTCTCTGGATGTTCTGAGCTCCGCACGCTGGGTCTTTAGAATTTCTCTGGGTCTCTGGATGTTCTGAGCTCCGCACGCTGGGTCTTTTGAATTTCTCTGGGTCTCTGGATGTTCTGAGTTCCGTGCGCTGGGTCTTTAGAATTTCTCCGGGTCTCTGGATGTTCTGAGTTCCATGCGCTGGGTCTTTAGAATTTCCCCGGATCTCTGGATGATTCTGAGTTCCGTGCGCTGGGTCTTTCAAAATTCCCCCGGTTCTCTGCATGTTCCGAGCTCCCGGGGCTTTGTTTCTTCTGGGTGTACCAATGACCGATGGCGGTTAAAAACGTGGACTTCGAAAAATTTCAGTGTTCCGCGCCCTGGGAGACCATAAAAACTTAGTCAAAATACGGGAGTGGGGAACATAGTGCAATTTCCGAATCGCCCTGGGAGACCATAAAAACTTAGTCAAAATACGGGAGTGGGGAACATAGTGCAATTTCCGAATCGCCCTGGGAGACCATAAAAACTTAGTCAAAATTCGGAGGTGTGGGACTTAGAAAAATTTTTGAGCTCCGGGCCCTGGGAGACCATAAAAACTTAGCCAAAATTCGTAGGTGTGGGACTTAGAAAAATTTCTGAGCTCCGGGCCCTGGGAGACCATAAAAACTTAGCCAAAATTCGTAGGTGTGGGACTTAGAAAAATTTTGGAGCTCCGCGCCCTGGGAGACCATAAAAACTTAGCCAAAATTCGTAGGTGTGGGACTTAGAAAAATTTTGGAGCTCCGCGCCCTGGGAGACCATAAAAACTTAGCCAAAATTCGTAGGTGTGGGACTTAGAAAAATTTCTGAGCTCCGGGCCCTGGGAGACCATAAAAACTTAGTCAAAATTCGTAGGTGTGGGACTTAGAAAAATTTTGGAGCTCCGCGCCCTGGGAGACCATAAAAACTTAGTCATTTCCCCGGAGTGGGGAACATAGTGCAATTTCCGAGTCCCACTGGGAGACCATAAAAACTTAGTCATTTCCCCGAGGTGGGGAACATAGTGCAATTTCCGAGTCCCACTGGGAGACCATAAAAACTTAGTCATTTCCCCGAGGTGGGGAACATAGTGCAATTTCCGAGTCCCACTGGGAGACCATAAAAACTTAGTCATTTCCCCGAGGTGGGGAACATAGTGCAATTTCCGAGTCCCACTGGGAGACCATAAAAACTTAGTCATTTCCCCGAGGTGGGGAACATAGTGCAATTTCCGAGTCCCACTGGGAGACCATAAAAACTTAGTCATTTCCCCGAGGTGGGGAACATAGTGCAATTTCCGAGTCCCACTGGGAGACCATAAAAACTTAGTCATTTCCCCGAGGTGGGGAACATAGTGCAATTTCCGAGTCCCACTGGGAGACCATAAAAACTTAGTCATTTCCCCGAGGTGGGGAACATAGTGCAATTTCCGAGTCCCACTGGGAGACCATAAAAACTTAGTCATTTCCCCGAGGTGGGGAACATAGTGCAATTTCCGAGTCCCACTGGGAGACCATAAAAACTTAGTCATTTCCCCGAGGTGGGGAACATAGTGCAATTTCCGAGTCCCACTGGGAGACCATAAAAACTTAGTCATTTCCCCGAGGTGGGGAACATAGTGCAATTTCCGAGTCCCACTGGGAGACCATAAAAACTTAGTCATTTCCCCGAGGTGGGGAACATAGTGCAATTTCCGAGTCCCACTGGGAGACCATAAAAACTTAGTCATTTCCCCGAGGTGGGGAACATAGTGCAATTTCTGAGTCCCACTGGGAGACCATAAAAACTTAGTCATTTCCCCGAGGTGGGGAACATAGTGCAATTTCCGAGTCCCACTGGGAGACCATAAAAACTTAGTCATTTCCCCGAGGTGGGGAACATAGTGCAATTTCTGAGTCCCACTGGGAGACCATAAAAACTTAGTCATTTCCCCGAGGTGGGGAACATAGTGCAATTTCTGAGTCCCACTGGGAGACCATAAAAACTTAGTCATTTCCCCGAGGTGGGGAACATAGTGCAATTTCTGAGTCCCACTGGGAGACCATAAAAACTTAGTCATTTCCCCGAGGTGGGGAACATAGTGCAATTTCTGAGTCCCACTGGGAGACCATAAAAACTTAGTCATTTCCCCGAGGTGGGGAACATAGTGCAATTTGTGAATCGCCCTGGGAGACCATAAAAACTTAGTCGAAATCTATTAGTGGGGAACATAGTGCAATTTCCGAGTCCCACTGGGAGACCCATTTGTTAAAGTTTTTTAGGTCTACCAATGGCCTCGCGTCCGGGCGGCGCGGGCTGACTGGTTTAGCCCGAGGGGGAGTGCTTAAGTGTGGGCCAGATAGGTCCGTGAGGTGCGCTGGGTGTTTTCCCCGGGTCTTATGGGGGACTCCCATAATCCTGGGTCTTTTCCCCGTTCTGTGGGAGCTGGGTCTTTTCCCCGGGTCTATTGGGGGACTCCCATAATCCTGGGTCTTTTCCCCGGGTCCCTGGGTGTATGGGTCCTTGGGCATTGTGGATCTCGGCCCCGGAGGAAGGTAGATTATCGGGGTTTTTAGCGTGTGAATGGGTCTTTGGGGCATGTTTGGGGAGTATGGGTCTTTTTTGTGTGTCCGGTAAGATGCAAGCTGAAAGCGTGTTTGAAGTATAGGGGGGTGAGTGTTAATATCTGGGAGCCGGAATGTTGTATGGACCCGGGGGTTTGATTGGTGATAGAGCTGGGTCTTTTGTGAATTTGGGTGAATTTTGGTGTTTGTGGAGGTTTTTGGAGCCCCCCGGTAAGCGTTTTTAGTGGTCCGGCTAAAGTGCGTGTTTTGCGGGTGTGTGATTTTGTAAGGGTCGGTGATATTTGGTCCTGGGCGTATTCCCCGTGCTGGGCCGGAGTAGGGGAGACGGGGGAATGCATGTTTGGGGGTTAGAAGGTAAGCGTGGCCGAGATTTGGGTGTGTTTTGTGGGGCAAATGTGTTAAGATGTCGGGGCTTGTAACTGGTTGGGGGAAAGTAGGTAGGACTTTGTAAATGGCTGGCTAAGTCGGGTGTGGGGAGAAGCCCCGGTGTTTAAAATTTGGGCCGTATGGGTCTTTGACCGGGGGAACGGCGAGTCCCGGGAGTTTGTAAGTTTGTGGGTCTGGTTCTCCGGTTCTCCGGGGAGTTTGGCTTCGGGGGTGGTACCGTTGTGTCGGTAAGCTCCGGGGGATAGATGGATAAAAATTTGGTTTGGCTGGGAGTAAGGAGGTGGGAGTCGTAGCCGGGTGAAGTTTGCGAAAAAGCGTCCGGGAACGGAGGCTCGTTTCTCGGCGGGCTTAGGAGGTGGACAACGGGCACCTGGGTATTTGTAAGCGGGCTTCCGAGAGGTTTGGAAGGATATGCGACTCGCGGGGGTCCGTTTTGAAATGGCTCGGGGGTGCCAGGCTCCTTCTTTTGCCCCCTGTCCCCGGAACTCCGGTTCTGTGGGAGTTAGCGGTTCGGTTCGAGTGGTGGTTGTAAGAGGGGGCGGAGGTAAGCGCCGGGTGAAAATTTGGTCCCGCTACGTGGCGGTCCCGGGAAGTTATTAAGCGTCAAAGTGGGGAAAGTGCGTTTCGGCGCGTTCCGGAGGTTCTAGCTCCGGTTCTCCGGCGAGTAGCGGTTCGCCGGGGATACGGTCGTAAAGGGGAGATCCAGACGAGCCGAAGGAGACCGGTCCCGTGGCGGTAGGTGGCCGGACGGCGGAGAAATAAGGGTTTAAAGCCGGCCGGGAGTTTTTGGTCCGGGGGTCCTCCTGGGGGTCCGCCCGACCAGGGTCTACTGGGGCGAAGCGACGGTCGTTGAAAAAGCTCGAAAAATTTTCAAAGTCCCCCCAAATGCTCTTTTACTGAACGTGAGGTTGGTCCGGATGCTCTTTTACTGAACGCGGGGAGCTCCATAAGGGAGGGCGGCACGAGCCGGGACGAGCGTCCGGTGAAAAGTGTCCGAAAATCGGCTTGGTTTTGAGCAAAAGGGGCATGGGTGAAAAAATGTTCGAAAATTTGTCTATGTCGGAAATTTTTTGGGACTTAGCGCGATTTTTGAAAAACTTTTCAAAAATCGCGCTAAGTTTTTGTGGGTTCCCAGTGATCTTCGAAAATTTTTCTATGTCGGAAATTTTTTGGGACTTAGAAAAATTTTCGATGTTCGAAAATTTGTCTATGTCGGAATTTTTTTGGGACATAGACAAATTTTCGAAAAACTTTTCAAAAATCGCGCTAAGTTTTTGTGGGTTCCCAGTGATATTTGAAAATTTTTCGCCTAGGCGCTTTCATCCATGCTGCTCGCCGTACATCGCGTGCCCGAAGAGGTGCACCTTTTTCGGATAGGTTTTGAATTCGTCCGCGATTGGAGGATCTCCGTAGAAGTGGAAAAAGGAGAGGGGTACCATCCTATGTATAGGGGAGGTGTCTCGAAAACTGGCAATCACTGGGTCCAAGCACTTTGTGACTTTATGAGAATTTTTCTAAGTCCACATTATGGCGGGTATAGGAAATATTTTCTAAGTCCACATTATGGTGCGAATAAGCAGAACTGGACGATAAATGAAGCCAGAAAGACACACTCCCTAGGCGGCCTTAAAATCCCATATCCCCCGCCGTTCCCCGGAGGCCAAAGAGTGCGGACTCTTTGAAAATAAGTACCCGAAAGATGGTGTTCCATGTCGGATACGGGTGTTCCGAGGCCCGTTGACGACTCTTGGAGGTTCCTTTGAGCTCCATGCTCTGAATTAAACACGGACCGAGCATGTAAAGTGTCCGACAGAAGGCGTTCCACGTCGGATAAGGGTGTTCCCAGCCCCGCTGATTGATCTTGGTGGTTCCTTTGAGATCTAATTTGTGATCGAGGTGTCCGAAAGAAGGCGTTCCACGTCGGATAAGGGTGTTCCCAGCCCCGCTGATGGATCTTGGTGGTTCCTTTGAGCTCCATGCTCTGAATTAAACACGGACCGAGCATGTAAAGTGTCCGAAAGAAGGCGTTCCACGTCGGATAAGGGTGTTCCCAGCCCCGCTGATGGATCTTGGTGGTTCCTTTGAGCTCCATGCTCTGAATGAAACACGGACCGAGCATGTAAAGTGTCCGACAGAAGGCGTTCCACGTCGGATAAGGGTGTTCCCAGCCCCGCTGATTGATCTTGGTGGTTCCTTTGAGCTCCATGCTCTAATTTGTGATCGAGGTGTCCGAAATAAGGCGTTCCACGTCGGATAAGGGTGTTCCCAGCCCCGCTGATGGATCTTGGTGGTTCCTTTGAGCTCCATGCTCTGAATTAAACACGGACCGAGCATGTAAAGTGTCCGACAGAAGGCGTTCCACGTCGGATAAGGGTGTTCCCAGCCCCGCTGATGGATCTTGGTGGTTCCTTTGAGCTCCATGCTCTAATTTGTGATCGAGGTGTCCGAAATAAGGCGTTCCACGTCGGATAAGGGTGTTCCCAGCCCCGCTGATGGATCTTGGTGGTTCCTTTGAGCTCCATGCTCTGAATGAAACACGGACCGAGCATGTAAAGTGTCCGACAGAAGGCGTTCCACGTCGGATAAGGGTGTTCCCAGCCCCGCTGATGGATCTTGGTGGTTCCTTTGAGCTCCATGCTCTAATTTGTGATCGAGGTGTCCGAAAGAAGGCGTTCCACGTCGGATAAGGGTGTTCCCAGCCCCGCTGATGGATCTTGGTGGTTCCTTTGAGCTCCGAAAAATTTTCTAAGTCCACATTATGGTGGGTCTTTGGCAGTTCCCCGGAGATATGGAAGTGATGAGAGAGTTCCAGAGAGTGATGGGTCTTTGGCAGTTCCCCGGAGATATGGAAGTGATGAGAGAGTTCCAGAGAGTGATGGGTCTTTGGCAGTTCCCCGGAGATATGGAAGTGATGAGAGAGTTCCAGAGAGTGATGGGTCTTTTGGCAGTTCCCCGGAGGTATGGAAGTGATGAGAGAGTTCCAGAGAGTGATGGGTCTTTTGGCAGTTCCCCGGAGATATGGAAGTGATGAGAGAGTTCCAGAGAGTGATGGGTCTTTTGGCAGTTCCCCGGAGGTATGGAAGTGATGAGAGTTCCAGAGTGATGGGTCTTTGTCAGTTCCCCGGAGGCATGGATGTTTAAACCTCCAGAGCGATGGGACTTTGAAGTTTCCCCCCGTAAATATGGATGTCGTGGAGTCCATGGCGGTGGGTCTCTGAAAGTTCCCGGGGTCTCTGGATGTGGTGACTTCCATCTCGCTGGGTCTCTGAAGTTCCCGTGGTCTCTGGATGTTCATGACTTCCATCTTGCTGGGTCTTTGTCAGTTCCCCGGAGGCATGGATGTTTAAACCTCCAGAGCGATGGGACTTTGAAGTTTCCCCCCGTAAATATGGATGTCGTGGAGTCCATGGCGGTGGGTCTCTGAAAGTTCCCGTGGTCTCTGGATGTTCATGACTTCCATCTTGCTGGGTCTTTGTCAGTTCCCCGGAGGCATGGATGTTTAAACCTCCAGAGCGATGGGACTTTGAAGTTTCCCCCCGTAAATATGGATGTCGTGGAGTCCATGGCGGTGGGTCTCTGAAAGTTCCCGGGGTCTCTGGATGTGGTGACTTCCATCTTGCTGGGTCTCTAAAGTTCCCGTGGTCTCTGGATGTTCATGACTTCCATCTCGCTGGGTCTCTAAAGTTCCCGTGGTCTCTGGATGTTCATGACTTCCATCTCGCTGGGTCTCTAAAGTTCCCGTGGTCTCTGGATGTTCATGACTTCCATCTCGCTGGGTCTCTGAAGTTCCCGGGGTCTCTCTGGATGTCGTGACTTCCTCCGTCTCGCTGGGTCTCTGAAGTTCCCGTGGTCTCTGGATGTTCATGACTTCCATCTTGCTGGGACCTGATGCGAAAATTTTTCTAAGTCCACATTATGGTACCGGAACGGAGGTATGGATGTCATCCAAGGAAGGTTGATACGAGGGCCGGGGGGACTCTCGATAATGTTATCCCCCCCATACTAATGGAACGGAGGTATGGATCTTGGCAGGAACGGAGGTGTGGAAGGTGATACAATGTTATCCCCCCATACTGATGGAACGGAGGTGTGGAGCTCCGTATGGGTCATCCAAGGAAGGTGATACGAGGGCCGGGGGGACTCTCGATAATACTGATGGAACGGAGGTGTGGAGCTCCGTATGGGTCATCCAAGGAAGGTGATACGAGGGCCGGGGGGACTCTCGATAATACTGATGGAACGGAGGTGTGGAGCTCCGTATGGGTCATCCAAGGAAGGTGATACGAGGGCCGGGGGGACTCTCGATAATACTGATGGAACGGAGGTGTGGAGCTCCGTATGGGTCATCCAAGGAAGGTGATACGAGGGCCGGGGGGACTCTCGATAATGTTATCCCCCCATACTGATGGAACGGAGGTGTGGAGCTCCGTATGGGTCATCCAAGGAAGGTGATACGAGGGCCGGGGGGACTCTCGATAATGTTATCCCCCCATACTAATGGAACGGTGTCCTGAGAGCCGGAGCTCGCTTTCCCACAGCGGGTTTTGGTTTGGAGGTTTCTCGGTGGGTTTAAAGTGATGGAATGACTGATCATTCCACTCCTGATGGAATGGACTACCGGGCCAGCCAGGGTGATGACCGCTGTCCGGCGCAAAGATCCGCGTCGCTATGGGCAAGTGAGTTCTCCCCACCTTAGCTTGGCTAGCCTCTCAGAGAATTGCGCAGACTTGTGGGTCAGCCCCGAAAGATGTGGTCGGATGTAAAGCGTCCCTTATCGCGCATGTCTTTGGCACGATGGAGAGTGAGTGGACGGCTCTCCATAAAATGACGAAAGATGGAAAGTGTCCCTTATCCCCCCGCGGGGGTCACTTTTCCCCAAGCTTCGCTCGAAGATGACAGCGGGTGGGTGATAGCGTGATAGCGTATGTCGGGTCTTTGGCACGAAGATCCATAAAATGTGATTGACGAAAGATGGTGATATAGCGTATGTCGGGTCTTTGGCACGAAGACCGATAAGTGACGAAAGATGGCTCGTTGTGGTTGGCCTGGAACCTCCATGGATGGAGAGTGATGGTAGTGCATGGTCGGATGGAAAGTGTCCCTTATCCCCCCGCGGGGGTCACTTTTCCCCAAGCTTTGACAGCGGGTGGGTGATAGCGTGGGCTCTTCAAAGCTCCGTGCGATGGGTCTTTGGCATTATCTTCCACAAGACCGCCATGGACGGATCTTGGTCGTTCTCCGAGACCTCAACGGATGGATCGTGGTTGGTTCCCGGAGTCATCTACGGATGTTACTCTTGCGGTGCGGCTCGGCCTCCAAAGTAGGATCTGCGCGGTTCGCCTCGACCTCCACGGATGGCTCGTTGTGGTTGGCCTGGAACCTCCATGGATGGAGAGTGATGGTAGTGCATGGTCGGATGGAAAGTGTCCCTTATCCCCCCGCGGGGGTCACTTTTCCCCAAGCTTTGTTCGAGCGGGGGGTGATGGGGTGATAGCGTATGTCGGGTCTTTGGCACGAAGATCCATAAAATATATATATAGCGTATGTATGCCGGGACTCGCTGGCCCACGGCGTGTCTTTTGGCTGGATGGTTCCCCGGTGGGGTTAAGTGATGGCGAGAGTGCGGGGACTCTCGATAATCAAAAAATACCCTGGAGATGGATTGGCATACCGGGCTCGCCAGGGGTTTTTAAGGCCAAAGCCCGGCGCAGTCCTTGCGCCGCTATGGGCTTTTGTGTTCCTCCCCGCCTTTGCGAGCCAGCCTCAAGGGGGAAGACCCGTCAGTGGTCTTAGCCCCGACCGATCTTAGAAGCGACGCCAAACAGGTCCGTTGTTTACAGAGTTCGTCTTACCCACGGGGGAGAACGCCGTAAGCGCTGCTCCGGAGGTTTTTCAGGTGGGGTGGTTGAAACAATGTTTTCTGGGTTCCGGCGTCCCAGAGGGGCAAAAAAATCTATCCACTACTCTTACAGCCCCCAGCCGCCCCTCCGGCTTTATACTGAAGGAGCCGTGGTTTACTGGTTTCTCATCCCTATGAATCAAATGTGTTTCCTTGTTCTCAAATAAAGTCTCCCCTCCTCGGGGAGGAGAAACCCATGTTTATAAGCGTCCGTGGGCGCGGGCCCACGACACGCACCGTTGGGTGATTATGCACGGAGAGAGGTCTGGGCCCAGGCCTGGGACCGGAGAGGGATAGTAGACGCGGCGTTCTTTCCCCACCCCGGCCTCGTCCCGAAAATGGCTAGGAGAGAGGTGTTAAAGCGTCTATAGTAAGGGACTTATATATATATATATATGCTCGATAACCACCCCCCAAGCCGGAAAAATGCGTAACACTTAATCTTCCCAGGGAACGTTCACGAAAGGGAAGCCGGCAGAAAGAGACCCATGGGGAGGTTGGATGTGGTCCCGCTTGTCACCACCTTGGCCGTAAGAGGGACGGGGTTAACGGGTAAGGATTGGCGTCGGGTGAACTCCATCGAACGCAGGAAGCGACACGCGGTGCTGAATATGGGGCGGATGAACCTCCACCGTGGGGTTTCCTTCCATGAAAAGCTCTGTGTATCGCAGCGGACCAACCGCGAAAGAGGTATGAGACCGTACGACCCCTGAACCGCACGGGTGACTGGCGTTAAGCCGGCATGTTCTATGTTACGGCCTGCGAGTGACTGTGTCGGCCGGGTGCAACGCGTCTTTGCTGGGAGTAGCGGTAACCGCGAAGGGGTAATGGCCCGTACGACCCCTGAACCACATGGCGATTTGCGTAAAGCCAGCATTGGGCTGTCGGGGCTCTTGTTACGGCCGGTGAGAAACTGTGGAGGTCGGGTGAACCACACGGTGACTCGCGTTAAGTCGGCATAGGGCCATTCCGCGGTTCTTGTTACGGCCTGTGAATCGCTGTGGAGGCTGGGTGCAACGAGTCTTTGCTCGGATAGCGGTTGCGGTGCGCATCCCGCCAGGGTCGCGGACGAGGCGGACGTATGTTCCCAGAACCGCATTTGGGGGCCCTCTTTTGGGTTTCCCCGAGGCTGGCAGGTTGTAACGTCCGCTTCGGAAGTGACTTTTTGGCGTAAAACTGGCCGCGAGCGCCACGGATGGGACCCCTGAACCACACGGTGACTCGCGTTAAGCCGGCATGTTCTATGTTACGGCCTGCGGGTATCGTGGAGGCTGGGTAGACGCGTCCGTGGCTTGACCGCAGGTGGCCACCAAAAATTTTTTCTATTTCTCCGGGCCCCCGTGCTGGGCCATGGACCAGGTTTTCTGGGACGGGCCCGTCACCCAGCTTCGGAGGATGGCGGCTTTCCGAAGCTCCGCCACTAAACTACCTGGTTGATCCTGCCAGTATTATATGCTTGTCTCAAGGATTAAGCCATGCAAGTGTAAGTTCACACGGGACTGGTGACAGTGAAACTGCGAATGGCTCATTAAATCAGTTATGGTTCCTTTGACCCGCTACACACGTTTGTCCGTTGGATAACTGTGGTAATTCCAGAGCTAATACATGCTGACCCATGGCCGACCGCGTGGTTCGCCCGACTCCCGTACGCCGCCCTCCCCGTTCTCTTCTCTTTTTCTGGCGCGGGAGAGAGAGTGCGGTGTAGGCGGCCGGGCCCGAGGTGTTTCCTTAGCGGGAGGCTTGCATTTATCAGATCCGTACACCCATGGCACCGGTGACTCCAGATAACTTCGGGCCGATCGCACGGTCTCTTGAGCCGGCGACGTATCATTCAAGCACCTGCCCTATCAATTTTCGACGGCAGTGTATTGGACTTCCATGGTTACGACGGGTAACGGGGAATCAGGGTTCGATTCCGGAGAGGGAGCCTGAGAAATGGCTACCACATCCACGGAAGGCAGCAGGCGCGCAAATTACCCATTGCCGACACGGCGAGGTAGTGACGAAAAATACGGGCGCGGGTCTCTGAAAAGTTGGCTTCGTGACTGTGACTGAGCCGAATCCAAACCCATCGGTGAAGCTCCATTGGAGGGCAAGGCTGGTGCCAGCAGCCGCGGTAATTCCAGCTCCAATAGCGTATATTAAAGTTGCTGCAGTTAAAAAGCTCGTAGTTGGACTTGCGGTGTGGGGGGAACGGACCGGCGGCCCCCCCCCTCCTTGATGGTCGTGCGCTGCGTTCCGCCGCCCCCCCACCTCTCCTCGCCGGCGCTCCCCGGAGGCTCTTGGTTGAGTCTAGTCTGGGCATGAAGCACGGCAAGCGTTTACTTTGAACAAATCGGAGTGCTCAAAGCAGGGCTTACGCCTTCTTTTGGTTGACCGCCCAGCAAGGAATAATGGAATAGGGCCTCTCTGGTCCTGTGGTTCCATGGGTTTGTAAAGGACCGGAGGCAATGATTAAGAGGGACGGCCGGGGGCATTCGTACTGTGCCGATAGAGGTGAAATTCTTTGACCGGCGCATGACGGACAAGAGCGAAGGCATTTGCCAAGAATGTTTTCGTTAATCAAGAACGAAAGTCGGAGGCGCGAAGACGATTAGATACCGTCGTAGTTCCGACCGTAAACCATGCCGACCCGCAATCCGGCGGCGTCCAGACCTGTAACGACCCGCCGGGCAGCGTCAACGGGAAACCTTGAGTCTATGGGTTCCGGGGGGAGTATGGTTGCAAAGCTGAAACTTAAAGGAATTGACGGAAGGGCACCACAAGGAGTGGAGCTTGCGGCTTAATTCGACTCAACCCGGAGCAACCTACCCGGCCCGGACACTGATAGGATTGACAGATTGATAGCTCTTTCTCGATTCAGTGGGGTGGTGGTGCATGGCCGTTCGTAGTTCGTGGAGCGATCTGTCTGGCTGATTCCGATAACGGACGAGTCCCCGGCGTGTTAAATAGTTCTGCGGCCACTATTTTGGTCGTAGCTAACTTCTTAGAGGGATACGCGGCGAGGCGTAAGCCGTGCGAGATGGAGCAATAACAGGTCTGTGATGCCCTTAGATGTCCGGGGCTGCACGTGAGTTACAATGACCGGTTCAGCGGGATCCTCCACTGAGAGGCTCATCTTGGAGGCGATCCGGTAGAACCCCGGAACGTGCCCGGGATTGGGGATTGGAACTGTTCCCCATGCACGAGGAATTCCAAGTAGGCGCGAGTCACCAACTCGCATCGATTAAGTCCCTGCCCTTTGTACACACCGCCCGTCGCTACTACCGATGGGATGGTCGGGTGAGGTTTTTGGATCGGGCCCCCATAAATGGGGGACGCAGCCTTCCCTAGGAGAGGCCCGAGAAGCTGATCAAACTTGGCTATCTAGAGGAAGTAAAAGTCGTAACAAGGTTTCCGTAGGTGAACCTGCGGAAGGATCACACTCGTCTAACCCGGGAGGGGGGGGGGGAAGACTCTCCCTGCCCCGGTCGTTGTGAAAACCAAACCCCCGCCGAGAACGGGCACGTTGGTTGTCGAGACCCGTCGGATGGGGTTGCTCTCGCTCTCGCTCTCTCTCTCTCTCTATCTCTGGTTCGGTTGTGGGAGTTTTTGATGTGAAGGTGTCCGGGGCTGGTAAGCGCTCGAAGAAGCCCTTCTCCCGGCTCTCTCTCTCCATCTCTCTCTCCTGCACCTTTCCGAGAAAGGAAGTGGGGTGGGTCGGTTTAGCCCCTCTACCTTCGGCCGGCTCCCTCCTGTGTCCGTCGGTGTCATGATTTTGGGCCTTCGGTCTCCTATGTTCCATCCCGGTCGGGTACCCGCTTACCGCTGAGCGCGTTCCGCCAGCCCCCCGTTCCGTCCGCGGATCGGATGCAGGCAGGCGGGCGCGGGGAGCGAGGGTTTTGAAGACCCCCCCTTGATCCTGGGGAAACGCTGTGGCTCTACTCGTTAGAGTTGGCGGCGGAGCCCAGGTTAGGGGGGCGCCCGGTCTATCATGTCCGTCCCACTATGAGAAAGGGCGCTGGTTCCACTTTTTCCAGTTAAAATATCCATCCTGGATGAGATGAGACTAACGCCTTAGCCCATGGTGTGGAACTCTCGTCGAACACTTTGTGTGAATATTGGGCCTTATAACACACCCATGAAAAAGCATTTTACTACTCTTAGCGGTGGATCACTCGGCTCGTGCGTCGATGAAGAACGCAGCAAACTGCGAGAATTGATGTGAATTGCATTACTTTCACAGATCATCGACATTTCGAACGCACATTGCGGCCCAGGGGCCCGAATCCTGGGCCACGTCTGTCCGAGTGCCGTGGTTTCGTATCTATCGGACCGGTCCTCTCCGGAGGCCGGACCGCGGTTGGAGGTTTCGCAGGCCACCCCCCCCAGGTCGGCCTTTGTCCTCCTAAATGCAGACGGCCCGACTCGCGCGGGCCTCGGTGTCGGCCAGTCCTGGTTCTCTCTCTCGAGAGAGAGTTCCAGGCGGCACGTCGGGGGAGAAAAAAAGGCTCCTCTATTCCCCATACCCCCGTCGGACGGGAGGGTTTTTTGTTTCCCGCTGGTTGTGTGGTTCGGTGCGGAGCGGATGGGGATCTCCCCATCCACACCCACCTTGTGGACACCCATAAACCAGCGAAGAGAGAGAAGCCCGGCCCGACCCCTTCGGTGGATGGAGAAAAAAAAAAGGAGGCCTGATTATTTTTCCCCGACCCCTTCCGTATAGCGGCCTCGGCTCAGGCGAGACAACCCGCTGAACTTAAGCGTATCAGTAAGCGGAGGAAAAGAAACTAACCAGGATTCCCCTAGTAGCGGCGAGCGAAGAGGGAAGAGCCCATCGCCGAATCCCCTGTTTCCCCGATAACGGGTGGGGGACATGTGGCGTATAGAAGAACGTCTCCGGTCACGGCGTGCGGCCCGATGGTCAAAGTCGTTAACGAAATTTGCCCCCACTCCCAGAGATGGTGTGAGGCCCGTGTATCGGCCATCGGCCCCGCCGGCGTGCCGTTCTTCTCGGAGTCGGGTTGTTTGGGAATGCAGCCCAAAGTTGGGTGGTAAACTCCATCTAAGGCTAAATACTGGCACGAGACCGATAGCGAACAAGTACCGTGAGGGAAAGTTGAAACCAGAACTTTGAAGAGAGAGTTCAAGAGAACGTGAAACCGTTAAGAGGAAAACGCATGGGCGCCGTGTAGTCCACCCCTCGGAAGAGTCAACCTTGCCGCTCGCTCTCCACGTCGGCTCGTCCGCGTGTCTTCCTCGGGGCTCGGGTCAGGTCTCATCCTTTCACCCTTCTGCTCGCTGTGGGTGTCCACGGAGGGGTGAGGCCACCGACCTGGGTCCGTCGGAGGTAGGCCGCGGTCCCGGCGCGCCGAGGCAGCGGTCGGGCGCATTTCTTCCGAGTCGTGGTGCGCCGCGACCGGCTCTGGTTCGGCTTGGAAGGGTTCGGGGGCGAAGGTGGCCGAGCGGGTTTTGGGGGGGGGAGAGAGAATGTTTTCTTTTTCCCCTCTCCCCCGTCTTTGTCGGCTTTACAGCGCCCTCCCGCTCTCACTTCGCCGATTACCGGGGCCGAGGAGCCTGGGAGATGATTAGTTAGATTTCAGCCCGACCCCGTGTCTTGCTCTCAATCCACGTGGGCGAGATGCGGGAGGGGGGTCCCTTCGGCCTCCGGCGCGGCTGTCGACTGGGCTCGGACTGTCCACAGTCCCCGTCCGACTGCGCCGCGCCGCTGGGCTGAGGTGAGGCCTCAGAGGGTTCATTTGGAAAGCCCGGGGTCTGCGGCGAAACGGTTTCCCATGCGACCCGTCTTGAAACACGGACCAAGGAGTCTAACGCGTGCGCGAGTCAAAGGGCTCGTACGAAACCCCACGGCGCAATGAAAGTAAGTTTTTTTTGGTGGGATCCCCCCCCTCCGGGGCTCGGGGGCGCACCACCGGCCCGTCTGCCCCCTTTTTGTCCGCCGCGGGGGGTGATGGAGCTTGAGCGCACGCGGCAGTACCCGAAAGATGGTGAACTATGCCTGAGCAGGGTGAAGCCGGGGGAAACTCCGGTGGAGGCCCGAAGCGGTCCTGACGTGCAAATCGGTCGTAAGACTTGGGTATAGGGGCGAAAGACTAATCGAACCATCTAGTAGCTGGTTCCCTCCGAAGTTTCCCTCAGGATAGCTGGCGCTCGTGACACAGTTTTATCCGGTAAAGCAATGATGTGAGGCGCTTGGGGCCGAAACGGACCTCACCCTACCCGTCAAACTTTAAATGGGTAAGAAGCCCGGCTCGCTGGCGTGGAGCCCGGGACGTGAATGTGAGTCGCCTAGTGGGCCACTTTTGGTAAGCAGAACTGGCGCTGCGGGATGAACCGAACGCTTGGGTTAAGGCGCCCGACGCCGACGCTCATCAGACCCCATGAAAGGTGTTGGTCGATATAGACATCAGGACGGTGGCCACGGAAGTCGGAATCCGCTAAGGAGTGTGTAACAACTCACCTGCCGAATTGACCAGCCCTGAAAATGGATGGCGCTGGAGCGTCGGGCCCATACCCGGCCGTCGCTGGCAAGTGGAAGTTACGCCGCGACGAGTAGGAGGGCCGCCGCGGTGGCAGGGAAGTGCGGGCGTGGGCTCGTGTGGAGCCGCCGCGGGTGCAGATCTTGGTGGTAGTAGCAAATATTCAGATGAGAGCTTTGAAGGCCGAAGTGGAGAAGGGTTCCGTGTGAACAGCAGTTGGACGCGGGTTAGTCGGTCCTAAGGGATAGGCGAACGCCGTTCGGATAGGCTGGGCGATGGCCTCCTTCGCCCCAGTTCGACCGAAAGGGAGTCAGGCCAAGATCCCTGAACCCGGAGGTGCGGAGAACGGCGCCGAAAGGTGCCCGCAGCGGTAACGCAAACGAACCTGGAGATGCCGGCGGGAGCACCGGGGAGAGTTCTCTTTTCTTGATCAAGGGCAGGGCGCCCTGGAATGGGTTCACCCCGAGATAGGGGCCTGCGCCCTGGAAAGCGCGGTCGTAATGGGCCGTGTTCGGTCAGCTCTCGCCGGCCCTTGAAAATCCGGGGGAGGCAGTGTAAATCTCGCGCCGGGCCGTACCGATATCCGCATCAGGTCTCCAAGGTGAACAGCCTCTGGCATGTTGGAACAATGTAGGTAAGGGAAGTCGGCAAGTTAGATCCGTAACTTCGGGATAAGGATTGGCTCTAAGGGCTGGGTCGGTCGGGCCCCGTTTTGAAGCGAGGCAGCGGTCCGTCGACGGAACGGGCGGGGGGGGTTTGTTTCGGCTTTTCCTCAGGCCCCCCCCCTCCAGCAATACCCCGGAAAAATAAGTCCCTGATCTCGTACGAGCGTTTCCCCCCCCTTCCATGCACCGGCTCTTTGGCACCAGGCTCGGCCATGCAGGAGCGCCGCTCCACCCCCTCCTCCGCCCAACATGAAGGTTCGTCTCCCCCAAAGGGCTTTCGTCCGAGGGGGTTGTCGGGCCGTCCGTGGGCCGTCATCGCGGGCTTTTCGTTGCCGATTCGCTCATGCCGCCCGAATTCGCTCACCGCTCCTTATTGTATTTATTTATTTATCCCCGGTCCGCCGGGAGAAGGCCGGTGGGATGAGCCTGTGTGCGGCGTGGGTAGTCTCCGGCGTTCGTCTGCAAGCTGGGTGATGGCACGCGGATGGCTCTTCGCCCATCGGTGCGAAATAAGCCCTGGTTCTCGGGGGAGGCCACGGGAGCGTTGGAGAGCGGGCCAAAGGGAGGCCGTGCCGTAAGACGTGGCGAGCCCTCGTTAGGTTTAGCAGGTGGGCCGGTGTATAGTAGGGGGTTGGAAAGTTGCTCTGGTCGGGGTCGGGTCTTTGACCGGGGTATGGGCTGGGGGAAGAGCTGGTCTTGCCCCCCTACCCGCGGAGTGCGGCGTGGACCCGCCTGGCGGACTTACGGGAGCGCGGGCCCTGGGGACTTTTTCGGTTCTCTCCCGGGGAAGCTTTAGCCACACATGAATCGTGGCGCAGGGGCGACTCCGGTTTGGAGCCGAGGGTCCCCGGGGCCTTCCGACTGGCGTGTAACAGCTGACTTGGAACTGGCACGGACAAGGGGAATCCGACTGTTTAATTAAAACAAAGCATCGTGACGGTTCTAGCGGGATGTTGACACGATGTGATTTCTGCCCAGTGCTCTGAATGTCAAAGTGAAGAAATTCAACCAAGCGCGGGTAAACGGCGGGAGTAACTATGACTACTGATTAGAGGCCGGATATGGGCGATCCGCTTCTATGGTCGTAGTGAGCAACCACATCGTGGCCCCCACCTCCTCGTGGTAACTCCCGGGCAACGCCCTGAACTCCAGGGTGGCAGAGAGGGGCAGCCCAGCGGTTTCGGAGGGCGGTCGAGTAGGTTCCGAAGGGCGTTCGAATGGCTGATCGAATGGCATACCGGGCCCGCCAGGGTCAGGCCACCGTCCGGCGCTACGTGTGCTCACTATGGACGGTGTGCTCCTCCCCGACTTAGCGGGTCAGCCTCCAAGGGGGTTTTGACAATGACGAAACCTTTCCGAACCTTTCCGAGAGAGATGCAGAAGGCCGGTCCGATCTGATTGAATGGCATACCAGGCCCGCCAGGGGTTAGGCCACCGTCCGGCGCTATGTGTGCTCACTATGGACGGTGTGTTCCTCCCCGACTTAGCGGGCCAGCCTCCAAGGGGGTTTTCGACAACGACGAAGCCTACCCAAGAGAGATACAGAAGACCAGTCTGATCCACACAGCCTGTCTTACCGCCCTCCGGTCGGAAGGGCACCCAAATCCGACCAAGGGCTTCATAGGACAGCCCCCACCTCCACGTGGTACCACCCGGGCAACGTCCGATTTAGGGCGGCTAAGTGGGGCTGCAACAAGTCGCAGCACTGCCCCAGAGGTGCTCCCTCTGGGTTTCCATCATGGCTGTATCAAGTTTACGAGGGCTTCGATCAGCCGCCCGAGTGCGGTGGTACCACAGCAGGCACATGGCTGGGTTTCGGACGCCCCTCGGAACTTTCTAATATCGGGTGGTAGGATAGCAGTTCTTCCGTACTCAGAGCGTCTGAATACGGAGGCACATTACGTCAGTGACAGGGTGCAAGACCCGGCTGCGTAAACAAATTCCCGGCGCGTACCTAAACGAGGTAGTTGCCTATCATCGTACCAGTGTCAGGGTGCAAGACCCGACTGGGGTATATTTTCGGAGCGTAACCCGAATACAACAGTATACCACACCAGTGTTAGGGTGCAAGACCCAGCTGGCACACGGCGATGGCTTCTCCACGTGGAGGTGACGATCCGAGAGACACGAGCAGCACACTGAGGCATGGGCTCCATGAGCTATGCTCAGTAGTACTGCATGACATTTTGAATTGCCCCTGTTCCATTTGTACATCCAGACCCCACTTCCTTACACCTGAAGAGACGCGAAGGGAACCAGCCAGGGGGCTGAACCCGAATGCGGCAGGTGTAAGAGGTGGCACCCCTCAAAGCCTGTCAGACATCAGGAGAGCTCCCAGTGACGCTCAAGGCCCAGTCCGCGCGCCGACACCCCAGAGGAAGGGAACCACTACTCCCGACCCGACGGCCCGAGATGACTCAGTGGGGGAACTGGATCATGGCGTCATCATATCGCTTCCAACAGACACGGTCTTTTGCGTGCTCTGCAGTCAGTATGTGGGTACAGTGCTGAGGGCTGACAACCATTTTAAATCCACCCACGGGGGCGTGGAAGTGAGGTACGAGTGTGGCGTGTGCCGCAAGTCCTCACGGAATCACCATTCCATATCCTGCCACGTCCCCAAATGCAGAGGCCTTGATACACCCTCTAGCGGTGGAACCACCCCCGCTGTTCAGTGCGAGGCATGTGGTCGAAGTTTTAAGTCAGTCACCGCAGTCAGTACCCACGAGCGTCACGTCCACCCCGACGTACGCAATAGGAAGCGCATCCAGCTAGCGCGGATGAGGAAGGGCACCACTAGGTGGACCGAGCAAGAGGTAGCTCTCCTGAACCGGTTGGTTGCGGAGTTCGCTGGGGACCCGGATGCCACCTTCCTGGTGGCGGAACGGTTCCCAGGCAGAGGCTATGAGGCGGTACGGTCCAAAATACGCCGGCTGTGCATCCAAGCACAGGCTCCCGGACATGAGGTTGCTGCTGATCCAGACCCGACGACTCGGCTGCTCTCACCAAGACAGTCCAGGGCGGTGCGCACTGGACTGAGAGAGCGTCTTATACATCTGGCTGAGTCATATGTCGACATCCCTGGAGATGCGCATTGTCATGTCATAAGAGAATGGCTGAGAGGTGCAGACCAGATCCCGACACTGGTCGAAACGGCAGCACAGTCGTTGCTCGCTGACCTTGGGCCAGGGAAGGCACGTCGTCGCCCAGTGCATCGTACGGTTGGCCGACGAACCAGTTCTCGACCCTCACGTCATACCTCCAGGAGATTGAGATTGGCTTTTCGGCAGCACCAGCTGCTGTATGCCAAGGATCGCCCAGCCCTAGCCGGCTGGATCCTGGATGGCCGGACGGCGGCTCGGTGCCTAATACCACTTGAAGATATCGAGAGGGCCTTTCGCGACAAGTGGGAACAGCGCGAGCCGTATCGAGGATTGGGACAGTTCTTGGTCTCCGACAGCAGGGGGGACGAGTGCTTTTCTAGGCGCATCACGTCACGCGATATCCTCGACACTCTCAGTGCCACACGTAACAACACTGCTCTGGGACCAGACAGGATTGGGAAACGGGCCCTTCTCAACTGGGACCCCCAAGGGCTCAAACTTGAACGCATCCTGAACACATGGTGGTTCACGGGAGTCATCCCTCAGTGCCTGAAGCACTGTCGAACAGTACTACTGCCCAAGTCCAAAGATGAAACCCTGCTAGCAGACGTGCACAACTGGCGACCGATTACCATCGGTTCCAGTCTTCTAAAGCTTTACTCACGCATCCTGGCGGAAAGACTAGCGGAAGCCTGTCCCCTACACGAACGTCAGAGGGGTTTCATCCGCGCCCCCGGATGTGCTGAGAACGTGGAGCTTTTGAGGTGCATCATGCGACGGAGCAGGGCGGATCGCAAGGAAGTGGCAGTGGTATTTGTGGACTTTGCTAAGGCATTTGACTCCGTCTCGCACGAACATATCCTGGATGTTCTGCCGCAGAGACAAGTGGACGACCATGTGATCGGAGTCATTCGTGACATGTACACGAATGTTATTTCGAGGGTGGAGGATGGAAGGGGAGGTGCAACCCCCGAAATCCCCATCCGGGTCGGGGTAAAGCAAGGAGACCCCATGTCACCCCTGCTTTTCAACCTGGCACTGGACCCCCTGATACGTACCCTCAACGAACTTGGCAAGGGCTACCACCTCTCAGGTCGGATGCTGGTGACGCTGGCTTTCGCCGATGATCTAGCTTTGGTTAGTGACACTTGGAATGGAATGAAGGTAAACCTCCAGATACTGGATGCATTCTGCGAGCTCACTGGGCTCAGGGTTCAGCCCAGCAAGTGCTATGGGTTCCTCCGCAAGCCCATAGCCGGGGACTCCTTCACCCTCAATGACTGTCAGGCTTGGACTGTTGGTGGTTCACCACTAAACATGATCGGACCTGACGAGTCAGAGCGATACCTTGGGATAAGGGTGAACCCCATGAAGGGAGTTACGACTCCTGAGCTGCAGAAACAGTACGAGGACTGGGTCAGAAGGATAGGCAGGGCACCACTCCGTGCCTACCAGAAACTCGATATCCTCAGAGGTTACACCATCCCCAGACTGATCTACCAAGCGGATCACGGTGAGCTGGGTGTCCTAGCACTGAGAGCCCTGGACGGCACGACACGTAAGGCGGTGAAGAAGTGGCTTCACCTACCCTTATGTACAACAGATGGGCTGTTGTTTGCGGGGCTCAAGGATGGTGGACTTGGCCTCCAAAAATTAGAACGCATGGTGCCGTCCATCCAAGTCAGACGTCTGCACCAACTTGCTGGCTCGACCGACGAACTGGTGAGTGCACTGATATGTGAGGACCCATATATTGTCATCAAGTTCCGGAAACTGTGGAAAAGGGCGGGGGGTAGCGAAGACAGCCTTCCACCATTGGGCACAGTGAGGGCCGAGCTAAACACTGCTGGTCAGGAAAGCCCCCCCCCAATGACCCAAAGGGGGAGAATAAACCCGTGCAATTGGAGGAACGAAGAGCTACAGCGCTGGGCCGAACAGCCCACACAAGGCGTGGGTGTGGCAGGGTTCAAGGGCATGCGTGTCAGCAATGGGTGGCTGGGAAACCCAATCGGGTTCAACCAGCGCCAGTACATTGCTGCATTGCAGCTCAGAGCCAATGTGTACCCCACACTTGAGTTTAAGTCGAGAGGGCGTGATGGGTCTGTCGCGGCATGTCGTCGGTGCTCGGCTGCTCTTGAATCCTCCCAGCACATTCTGTGTCTGTGCCCTTCAGTGCAGAAGTCCCGCATTGATAGACACAACAGGGTTTGTTCGACCCTAGCCAACGCAGCAGGTGCGGCCGGCTGGACGGTACATCGCGAAAGGTCCTTCCGTCTCCCACATGGGAGATCGATTCGACCCGACCTTGTACTTACCCAGGGCCAGGTCGTGCTGGTTGCGGATGTGGCAGTCTGTTACGAGAGAACCTCGGACACTCTCGCGGAGGCATGTTCCAGGAAGAAGGATCACTATAAAAAGTACGGACAGGTGATAAAAGCAACCATGTCAGCCGGGGTTGTGAAGTTCTTCGGGTTCCCTGTGGGAGCCAGGGGACTATGGCACCCTGGCAACTATGAGTTGCTGTCCGAAATGGGCCTGTCATCAAGAAGTGCCTCCCGACTTGCGGCGCGACTCTGTCGTACAGCACTTGTGGGATCCA
>NC_051239.1:7500-32500 GCF_015220715.1 Pygocentrus nattereri | reverse complement strand
CGAATCGCCCTGGGAGACCATAAAAACTTAGCCAAAATTCGTAGGTGTGGGACTTAGAAAAATTTTGGAGCTCCGCGCCCTGGGAGACCATAAAAACTTAGCCAAAATTCGTAGGTGTGGGACTTAGAAAAATTTTGGAGCTCCGCGCCCTGGGAGACCATAAAAACTTAGCCAAAATTCGTAGGTGTGGGACTTAGAAAAATTTCTGAGCTCCGGGCCCTGGGAGACCATAAAAACTTAGTCAAAATTCGTAGGTGTGGGACTTAGAAAAATTTTGGAGCTCCGCGCCCTGGGAGACCATAAAAACTTAGTCATTTCCCCGAGGTGGGGAACATAGTGCAATTTCTGAGTCCCACTGGGAGACCATAAAAACTTAGTCATTTCCCCGAGGTGGGGAACATAGTGCAATTTGTGAATCGCCCTGGGAGACCATAAAAACTTAGTCAAAATTCGTAGGTGTGGGACTTAGAAAAATTTTGGAGCTCCGCGCCCTGGGAGACCATAAAAACTTAGTCATTTCCCCGAGGTGGGGAACATAGTGCAATTTCCGAGTCCCACTGGGAGACCATAAAAACTTAGTCATTTCCCCGAGGTGGGGAACATAGTGCAATTTCCGAGTCCCACTGGGAGACCATAAAAACTTAGTCATTTCCCCGAGGTGGGGAACATAGTGCAATTTCCGAGTCCCACTGGGAGACCATAAAAACTTAGTCATTTCCCCGAGGTGGGGAACATAGTGCAATTTCCGAGTCCCACTGGGAGACCATAAAAACTTAGTCATTTCCCCGAGGTGGGGAACATAGTGCAATTTCCGAGTCCCACTGGGAGACCATAAAAACTTAGTCATTTCCCCGAGGTGGGGAACATAGTGCAATTTCCGAGTCCCACTGGGAGACCATAAAAACTTAGTCATTTCCCCGAGGTGGGGAACATAGTGCAATTTCCGAGTCCCACTGGGAGACCATAAAAACTTAGTCATTTCCCCGAGGTGGGGAACATAGTGCAATTTCCGAGTCCCACTGGGAGACCATAAAAACTTAGTCATTTCCCCGAGGTGGGGAACATAGTGCAATTTCCGAGTCCCACTGGGAGACCATAAAAACTTAGTCATTTCCCCGAGGTGGGGAACATAGTGCAATTTCTGAGTCCCACTGGGAGACCATAAAAACTTAGTCATTTCCCCGAGGTGGGGAACATAGTGCAATTTCCGAGTCCCACTGGGAGACCATAAAAACTTAGTCATTTCCCCGAGGTGGGGAACATAGTGCAATTTCCGAGTCCCACTGGGAGACCATAAAAACTTAGTCATTTCCCCGAGGTGGGGAACATAGTGCAATTTCCGAGTCCCACTGGGAGACCATAAAAACTTAGTCATTTCCCCGAGGTGGGGAACATAGTGCAATTTCCGAGTCCCACTGGGAGACCATAAAAACTTAGTCATTTCCCCGAGGTGGGGAACATAGTGCAATTTCCTGAGTCCCACTGGGAGACCATAAAAACTTAGTCATTTCCCCGAGGTGGGGAACATAGTGCAATTTCCGAGTCCCACTGGGAGACCATAAAAACTTAGTCATTTCCCCGAGGTGGGGAACATAGTGCAATTTCCGAGTCCCACTGGGAGACCATAAAAACTTAGTCATTTCCCCGAGGTGGGGAACATAGTGCAATTTCTGAGTCCCACTGGGAGACCATAAAAACTTAGTCATTTCCCCGAGGTGGGGAACATAGTGCAATTTGTGAATCGCCCTGGGAGACCATAAAAACTTAGTCGAAATCTATTAGTGGGGAACATAGTGCAATTTCCGAGTCCCACTGGGAGACCCATTTGTTAAAGTTTTTTAGGTCTACCAATGGCCTCGCGTCCGGGCGGCGCGGGCTGACTGGTTTAGCCCGAGGGGGAGTGCTTAAGTGTGGGCCAGATAGGTCCGTGAGGTGCGCTGGGTGTTTTCCCCGGGTCTTATGGGGGACTCCCATAATCCTGGGTCTTTTCCCCGTTCTGTGGGAGCTGGGTGTTTTCCCCGGGTCTTATGGGGGACTCCCATAATCCTGGGTCTTTTCCCCGTTCTGTGGGAGCTGGGTCTTTTCCCCGGGTCTATTGGGGGACTCCCATAATCCTGGGTCTTTTCCCCGGGTCCCTGGGTGTATGGGTCCTTGGGCATTGTGGATCTCGGCCCCGGAGGAAGGTAGATTATCGGGGTTTTTAGCGTGTGAATGGGTCTTTGGGGCATGTTTGGGGAGTATGGGTCTTTGACCGGGGGAACGGCGAGTCCCGGGAGTTTGTAAGTTTGTGGGTCTGGTTCTCCGGTTCTCCGGGGAGTTTGGCTTCGGGGGTGGTACCGTTGTGTCGGTAAGCTCCGGGGGATAGATGGATAAAAATTTGGTTTGGCTGGGAGTAAGGAGGTGGGAGTCGTAGCCGGGTGAAGTTTGCGAAAAAGCGTCCGGGAACGGAGGCTCGTTTCTCGGCGGGCTTAGGAGGTGGACAACGGGCACCTGGGTATTTGTAAGCGGGCTTCCGAGAGGTTTGGAAGGATATGCGACTCGCGGGGGTCCGTTTTGAAATGGCTCGGGGGTGCCAGGCTCCTTCTTTTGCCCCCTGTCCCCGGAACTCCGGTTCTGTGGGAGTTAGCGGTTCGGTTCGAGTGGTGGTTGTAAGAGGGGGCGGAGGTAAGCGCCGGGTGAAAATTTGGTCCCGCTACGTGGCGGTCCCGGGAAGTTATTAAGCGTCAAAGTGGGGAAAGTGCGTTTCGGCACGTTCCGGAGGTTCTCGCTCCGGTTCTCCGGCGAGTAGCGGTTCGCCGGGGATACGGTCGTAAAGGGGAGATCCAGACGAGCCGAAGGAGACCGGTCCCGTGGCGGTAGGTGGCCGGACGGCGGAGAAATAAGGGTTTAAAGCCGGCCGGGAGTTTTTGGTCCGGGGGTCCTCCTGGGGGGGGGAGCTCCATAAGGGAGGGCGGCACGAGCCGGGACGAGCGTCCGGTGAAAAGTGTCCGAAAATCGGCTTGGTTTTGAGCAAAAGGGGCATGGGTGAAAAAATGTTCGAAAATTTGTCTATGTCGGAAATTTTTTGGGACTTAGCGCGATTTTTGAAAAACTTTTCAAAAATCGCGCTAAGTTTTTGTGGGTTCCCAGTGATCTTCGAAAATTTTTCTATGTCGGAAATTTTTTGGGACTTAGAAAAATTTTCGATGTTCGAAAATTTGTCTATGTCGGAATTTTTTTGGGACATAGACAAATTTTCGAAAAACTTTTCAAAAATCGCGCTAAGTTTTTGTGGGTTCCCAGTGATATTTGAAAATTTTTCGCCTAGGCGCTTTCATCCATGCTGCTCGCCGTACATCGCGTGCCCGAAGAGGTGCACCTTTTTCGGATAGGTTTTGAATTCGTCCGCGATTGGAGGATCTCCGTAGAAGTGGAAAAAGGAGAGGGGTACCATCCTATGTATAGGGGAGGTGTCTCGAAAACTGGCAATCACTGGGTCCAAGCACTTTGTGACTTTATGAGAATTTTTCTAAGTCCACATTATGGCGGGTATAGGAAATATTTTCTAAGTCCACATTATGGTGCGAATAAGCAGAACTGGACGATAAATGAAGCCAGAAAGACACACTCCCTAGGCGGCCTTAAAATCCCATATCCCCCGCCGTTCCCCGGAGGCCAAAGAGTGCGGACTCTTTGAAAATAAGTACCCGAAAGATGGTGTTCCATGTCGGATACGGGTGTTCCGAGGCCCGTTGACGACTCTTGGAGGTTCCTTTGAGCTCCATGCTCTGAATTAAACACGGACCGAGCATGTAAAGTGTCCGACAGAAGGCGTTCCACGTCGGATAAGGGTGTTCCCAGCCCCGCTGATTGATCTTGGTGGTTCCTTTGAGATCTAATTTGTGATCGAGGTGTCCGAAAGAAGGCGTTCCACGTCGGATAAGGGTGTTCCCAGCCCCGCTGATGGATCTTGGTGGTTCCTTTGAGCTCCATGCTCTGAATTAACCGTGATCCGAGCATGTAAGTGTCCGAAAGAAGGCGTTCCACGTCGGATAAGGGTGTTCCCAGCCCCGCTGATGGATCTTGGTGGTTCCTTTGAGCTCCATGCTCTGAATGAAACACGGACCGAGCATGTAAAGTGTCCGACAGAAGGCGTTCCACGTCGGATAAGGGTGTTCCCAGCCCCGCTGATTGATCTTGGTGGTTCCTTTGAGCTCCATGCTCTAATTTGTGATCGAGGTGTCCGAAATAAGGCGTTCCACGTCGGATAAGGGTGTTCCCAGCCCCGCTGATGGATCTTGGTGGTTCCTTTGAGCTCCATGCTCTGAATTAAACACGGACCGAGCATGTAAAGTGTCCGACAGAAGGCGTTCCACGTCGGATAAGGGTGTTCCCAGCCCCGCTGATTGATCTTGGTGGTTCCTTTGAGCTCCATGCTCTAATTTGTGATCGAGGTGTCCGAAATAAGGCGTTCCACGTCGGATAAGGGTGTTCCCAGCCCCGCTGATGGATCTTGGTGGTTCCTTTGAGCTCCATGCTCTGAATTAAACACGGACCGAGCATGTAAAGTGTCCGACAGAAGGCGTTCCACGTCGGATAAGGGTGTTCCCAGCCCCGCTGATGGATCTTGGTGGTTCCTTTGAGCTCCATGCTCTAATTTGTGATCGAGGTGTCCGAAAGAAGGCGTTCCACGTCGGATAAGGGTGTTCCCAGCCCCGCTGATGGATCTTGGTGGTTCCTTTGAGCTCCGAAAAATTTTCTAAGTCCACATTATGGTGGGTCTTGATGCGAGGGCCGGGGGGACTCTCGATAATATTTTTCCCCCCCTTTCTGATCGAATGGACTACCAGGCCCGCCAAGGGGTTTAGGCAACTGCCCGGTTCCGCGCCGCTATGGGCTAGTGTGATCCTCCCCGACTAAGCCGGCTGGCGAGAAAAAATTGATGAGAGAGAGATGATGAGACGGAGGTATGGAAGTGATGGGCCGGAGGTATGGAAGAGTTCCAGAGAGATGGGTCTTTGGCAGTTCCCCAGAGATATGGAAGTGATGAGAGAGTTCCAGAGAGTGATGGGTCTTTGGCAGTTCCCCGGAGATATGGAAGTGATGAGAGAGTTCCAGAGAGTGATGGGTCTTTTGGCAGTTCCCCGGAGGTATGGAAGTGATGAGAGAGTTCCAGAGAGTGATGGGTCTTTTGGCAGTTCCCCGGAGATATGGAAGTGATGAGAGAGTTCCAGAGAGTGATGGGTCTTTTGGCAGTTCCCCGGAGGTATGGAAGTGATGAGAGTTCCAGAGTGATGGGTCTTTGTCAGTTCCCCGGAGGCATGGATGTTTAAACCTCCAGAGCGATGGGACTTTGAAGTTTCCCCCCGTAAATATGGATGTCGTGGAGTCCATGGCGGTGGGTCTCTGAAAGTTCCCGGGGTCTCTGGATGTGGTGACTTCCATCTCGCTGGGTCTCTGAAGTTCCCGTGGTCTCTGGATGTTCATGACTTCCATCTTGCTGGGTCTTTGTCAGTTCCCCGGAGGCATGGATGTTTAAACCTCCAGAGCGATGGGACTTTGAAGTTTCCCCCCGTAAATATGGATGTCGTGGAGTCCATGGCGGTGGGTCTCTGAAAGTTCCCGTGGTCTCTGGATGTTCATGACTTCCATCTTGCTGGGTCTTTGTCAGTTCCCCGGAGGCATGGATGTTTAAACCTCCAGAGCGATGGGACTTTGAAGTTTCCCCCCGTAAATATGGATGTCGTGGAGTCCATGGCGGTGGGTCTCTGAAAGTTCCCGGGGTCTCTGGATGTGGTGACTTCCATCTTGCTGGGTCTCTAAAGTTCCCGTGGTCTCTGGATGTTCATGACTTCCATCTCGCTGGGTCTCTAAAGTTCCCGTGGTCTCTGGATGTTCATGACTTCCATCTCGCTGGGTCTCTAAAGTTCCCGTGGTCTCTGGATGTTCATGACTTCCATCTCGCTGGGTCTCTGAAGTTCCCGGGGTCTCTCTGGATGTCGTGACTTCCTCCGTCTCGCTGGGTCTCTGAAGTTCCCGTGGTCTCTGGATGTTCATGACTTCCATCTTGCTGGGACCTGATGCGAAAATTTTTCTAAGTCCACATTATGGTACCGGAACGGAGGTATGGATGTCATCCAAGGAAGGTTGATACGAGGGCCGGGGGGACTCTCGATAATGTTATCCCCCCCATACTAATGGAACGGAGGTATGGATCTTGGCAGGAACGGAGGTGTGGAAGGTGATACAATGTTATCCCCCCATACTGATGGAACGGAGGTGTGGAGCTCCGTATGGGTCATCCAAGGAAGGTGATACGAGGGCCGGGGGGACTCTCGATAATACTGATGGAACGGAGGTGTGGAGCTCCGTATGGGTCATCCAAGGAAGGTGATACGAGGGCCGGGGGGACTCTCGATAATGTTATCCCCCCATACTGATGGAACGGAGGTGTGGAGCTCCGTATGGGTCATCCAAGGAAGGTGATACGAGGGCCGGGGGGACTCTCGATAATACTGATGGAACGGAGGTGTGGAGCTCCGTATGGGTCATCCAAGGAAGGTGATACGAGGGCCGGGGGGACTCTCGATAATGTTATCCCCCCATACTAATGGAACGGTGTCCTGAGAGCCGGAGCTCGCTTTCCCACAGCGGGTTTTGGTTTGGAGGTTTCTCGGTGGGTTTAAAGTGATGGAATGACTGATCATTCCACTCCTGATGGAATGGACTACCGGGCCAGCCAGGGTGATGACCGCTGTCCGGCGCAAAGATCCGCGTCGCTATGGGCAAGTGAGTTCTCCCCACCTTAGCTTGGCTAGCCTCTCAGAGAATTGCGCAGACTTGTGGGTCAGCCCCGAAAGATGTGGTCGGATGTAAAGCGTCCCTTATCGCGCATGTCTTTGGCACGATGGAGAGTGAGTGGACGGCTCTCCATAAAATGACGAAAGATGGAAAGTGTCCCTTATCCCCCCGCGGGGGTCACTTTTCCCCAAGCTTCGCTCGAAGATGACAGCGGGTGGGTGATAGCGTGATAGCGTATGTCGGGTCTTTGGCACGAAGATCCATAAAATGTGATTGACGAAAGATGGTGATATAGCGTATGTCGGGACCGATAAGTGACGAAAGATGGCTCGTTGATGGAGAGTGATGGTAGTGCATGGTCGGATGGAAAGTGTCCCTTACTTTGGGTGATAGCGTGGGCTCTTCAAAGCTCCGTGCGATGGGTCTTTGGCATTATCTTCCACAAGACCGCCATGGACGGATCTTGGTCGTTCTCCGAGACCTCAACGGATGGATCGTGGTTGGTTCCCGGAGTCATCTACGGATGTTACTCTTGCGGTGCGGCTCGGCCTCCAAAGTAGGATCTGCGCGGTTCGCCTCGACCTCCACGGATGGCTCGTTGTGGTTGGCCTGGAACCTCCATGGATGGAGAGTGATGGTAGTGCATGGTCGGATGGAAAGTGTCCCTTATCCCCCCGCGGGGGTCACTTTTCCCCAAGCTTTGTTCGAGCGGGGGGTGATGGGGTGATAGCGTATGTCGGGTCTTTGGCACGAAGATCCATAAAATATATATATAGCGTATGTATGCCGGGACTCGCTGGCCCACGGCGTGTCTTTTGGCTGGATGGTTCCCCGGTGGGGTTAAGTGATGGCGAGAGTGCGGGGACTCTCGATAATCAAAAAATACCCTGGAGATGGATTGGCATACCGGGCTCGCCAGGGGTTTTTAAGGCCAAAGCCCGGCGCAGTCCTTGCGCCGCTATGGGCTTTTGTGTTCCTCCCCGCCTTTGCGAGCCAGCCTCAAGGGGGAAGACCCGTCAGTGGTCTTAGCCCCGACCGATCTTAGAAGCGACGCCAAACAGGTCCGTTGTTTACAGAGTTCGTCTTACCCACGGGGGAGAACGCCGTAAGCGCTGCTCCGGAGGTTTTTCAGGTGGGGTGGTTGAAACAATGTTTTCTGGGTTCCGGCGTCCCAGAGGGGCAAAAAAATCTATCCACTACTCTTACAGCCCCCAGCCGCCCCTCCGGCTTTATACTGAAGGAGCCGTGGTTTACTGGTTTCTCATCCCTATGAATCAAATGTGTTTCCTTGTTCTCAAATAAAGTCTCCCCTCCTCGGGGAGGAGAAACCCATGTTTATAAGCGTCCGTGGGCGCGGGCCCACGACACGCACCGTTGGGTGATTATGCACGGAGAGAGGTCTGGGCCCAGGCCTGGGACCGGAGAGGGATAGTAGACGCGGCGTTCTTTCCCCACCCCGGCCTCGTCCCGAAAATGGCTAGGAGAGAGGTGTTAAAGCGTCTATAGTAAGGGACTTATATATATATATATATGCTCGATAACCACCCCCCAAGCCGGAAAAATGCGTAACACTTAATCTTCCCAGGGAACGTTCACGAAAGGGAAGCCGGCAGAAAGAGACCCATGGGGAGGTTGGATGTGGTCCCGCTTGTCACCACCTTGGCCGTAAGAGGGACGGGGTTAACGGGTAAGGATTGGCGTCGGGTGAACTCCATCGAACGCAGGAAGCGACACGCGGTGCTGAATATGGGGCGGATGAACCTCCACCGTGGGGTTTCCTTCCATGAAAAGCTCTGTGTATCGCAGCGGACCAACCGCGAAAGAGGTATGAGACCGTACGACCCCTGAACCGCACGGGTGACTGGCGTTAAGCCGGCATGTTCTATGTTACGGCCTGCGAGTGACTGTGTCGGCCGGGTGCAACGCGTCTTTGCTGGGAGTAGCGGTAACCGCGAAGGGGTAATGGCCCGTACGACCCCTGAACCACATGGCGATTTGCGTAAAGCCAGCATTGGGCTGTCGGGGCTCTTGTTACGGCCGGTGAGAAACTGTGGAGGTCGGGTGAACCACACGGTGACTCGCGTTAAGTCGGCATAGGGCCATTCCGCGGTTCTTGTTACGGCCTGTGAATCGCTGTGGAGGCTGGGTGCAACGAGTCTTTGCTCGGATAGCGGTTGCGGTGCGCATCCCGCCAGGGTCGCGGACGAGGCGGACGTATGTTCCCAGAACCGCATTTGGGGGCCCTCTTTTGGGTTTCCCCGAGGCTGGCAGGTTGTAACGTCCGCTTCGGAAGTGACTTTTTGGCGTAAAACTGGCCGCGAGCGCCACGGATGGGACCCCTGAACCACACGGTGACTCGCGTTAAGCCGGCATGTTCTATGTTACGGCCTGCGGGTATCGTGGAGGCTGGGTAGACGCGTCCGTGGCTTGACCGCAGGTGGCCACCAAAAATTTTTTTCTATTTCTCCGGGCCCCCGTGCTGGGCCATGGACCAGGTTTTCTGGGACGGGCCCGTCACCCAGCTTCGGAGGATGGCGGCTTTCCGAAGCTCCGCCACTAAACTACCTGGTTGATCCTGCCAGTATTATATGCTTGTCTCAAGGATTAAGCCATGCAAGTGTAAGTTCACACGGGACTGGTGACAGTGAAACTGCGAATGGCTCATTAAATCAGTTATGGTTCCTTTGACCCGCTACACACGTTTGTCCGTTGGATAACTGTGGTAATTCCAGAGCTAATACATGCTGACCCATGGCCGACCGCGTGGTTCGCCCGACTCCCGTACGCCGCCCTCCCCGTTCTCTTCTCTTTTTCTGGCGCGGGAGAGAGAGTGCGGTGTAGGCGGCCGGGCCCGAGGTGTTTCCTTAGCGGGAGGCTTGCATTTATCAGATCCGTACACCCATGGCACCGGTGACTCCAGATAACTTCGGGCCGATCGCACGGTCTCTTGAGCCGGCGACGTATCATTCAAGCACCTGCCCTATCAATTTTCGACGGCAGTGTATTGGACTTCCATGGTTACGACGGGTAACGGGGAATCAGGGTTCGATTCCGGAGAGGGAGCCTGAGAAATGGCTACCACATCCACGGAAGGCAGCAGGCGCGCAAATTACCCATTGCCGACACGGCGAGGTAGTGACGAAAAATACGGGCGCGGGTCTCTGAAAAGTTGGCTTCGTGACTGTGACTGAGCCGAATCCAAACCCATCGGTGAAGCTCCATTGGAGGGCAAGGCTGGTGCCAGCAGCCGCGGTAATTCCAGCTCCAATAGCGTATATTAAAGTTGCTGCAGTTAAAAAGCTCGTAGTTGGACTTGCGGTGTGGGGGGAACGGACCGGCGGCCCCCCCCCTCCTTGATGGTCGTGCGCTGCGTTCCGCCGCCCCCCCACCTCTCCTCGCCGGCGCTCCCCGGAGGCTCTTGGTTGAGTCTAGTCTGGGCATGAAGCACGGCAAGCGTTTACTTTGAACAAATCGGAGTGCTCAAAGCAGGGCTTACGCCTTCTTTTGGTTGACCGCCCAGCAAGGAATAATGGAATAGGGCCTCTCTGGTCCTGTGGTTCCATGGGTTTGTAAAGGACCGGAGGCAATGATTAAGAGGGACGGCCGGGGGCATTCGTACTGTGCCGATAGAGGTGAAATTCTTTGACCGGCGCATGACGGACAAGAGCGAAGGCATTTGCCAAGAATGTTTTCGTTAATCAAGAACGAAAGTCGGAGGCGCGAAGACGATTAGATACCGTCGTAGTTCCGACCGTAAACCATGCCGACCCGCAATCCGGCGGCGTCCAGACCTGTAACGACCCGCCGGGCAGCGTCAACGGGAAACCTTGAGTCTATGGGTTCCGGGGGGAGTATGGTTGCAAAGCTGAAACTTAAAGGAATTGACGGAAGGGCACCACAAGGAGTGGAGCTTGCGGCTTAATTCGACTCAACCCGGAGCAACCTACCCGGCCCGGACACTGATAGGATTGACAGATTGATAGCTCTTTCTCGATTCAGTGGGGTGGTGGTGCATGGCCGTTCGTAGTTCGTGGAGCGATCTGTCTGGCTGATTCCGATAACGGACGAGTCCCCGGCGTGTTAAATAGTTCTGCGGCCACTATTTTGGTCGTAGCTAACTTCTTAGAGGGATACGCGGCGAGGCGTAAGCCGTGCGAGATGGAGCAATAACAGGTCTGTGATGCCCTTAGATGTCCGGGGCTGCACGTGAGTTACAATGACCGGTTCAGCGGGATCCTCCACTGAGAGGCTCATCTTGGAGGCGATCCGGTAGAACCCCGGAACGTGCCCGGGATTGGGGATTGGAACTGTTCCCCATGCACGAGGAATTCCAAGTAGGCGCGAGTCACCAACTCGCATCGATTAAGTCCCTGCCCTTTGTACACACCGCCCGTCGCTACTACCGATGGGATGGTCGGGTGAGGTTTTTGGATCGGGCCCCCATAAATGGGGGACGCAGCCTTCCCTAGGAGAGGCCCGAGAAGCTGATCAAACTTGGCTATCTAGAGGAAGTAAAAGTCGTAACAAGGTTTCCGTAGGTGAACCTGCGGAAGGATCACACTCGTCTAACCCGGGAGGGGGGGGGGGAAGACTCTCCCTGCCCCGGTCGTTGTGAAAACCAAACCCCCGCCGAGAACGGGCACGTTGGTTGTCGAGACCCGTCGGATGGGGTTGCTCTCGCTCTCGCTCTCTCTCTCTCTATCTCTGGTTCGGTTGTGGGAGTTTTTGATGTGAAGGTGTCCGGGGCTGGTAAGCGCTCGAAGAAGCCCTTCTCCCGGCTCTCTCTCTCCATCTCTCTCTCCTGCACCTTTCCGAGAAAGGAAGTGGGGTGGGTCGGTTTAGCCCCTCTACCTTCGGCCGGCTCCCTCCTGTGTCCGTCGGTGTCATGATTTTGGGCCTTCGGTCTCCTATGTTCCATCCCGGTCGGGTACCCGCTTACCGCTGAGCGCGTTCCGCCAGCCCCCCGTTCCGTCCGCGGATCGGATGCAGGCAGGCGGGCGCGGGGAGCGAGGGTTTTGAAGACCCCCCCTTGATCCTGGGGAAACGCTGTGGCTCTACTCGTTAGAGTTGGCGGCGGAGCCCAGGTTAGGGGGGCGCCCGGTCTATCATGTCCGTCCCACTATGAGAAAGGGCGCTGGTTCCACTTTTTCCAGTTAAAATATCCATCCTGGATGAGATGAGACTAACGCCTTAGCCCATGGTGTGGAACTCTCGTCGAACACTTTGTGTGAATATTGGGCCTTATAACACACCCATGAAAAAGCATTTTACTACTCTTAGCGGTGGATCACTCGGCTCGTGCGTCGATGAAGAACGCAGCAAACTGCGAGAATTGATGTGAATTGCATTACTTTCACAGATCATCGACATTTCGAACGCACATTGCGGCCCAGGGGCCCGAATCCTGGGCCACGTCTGTCCGAGTGCCGTGGTTTCGTATCTATCGGACCGGTCCTCTCCGGAGGCCGGACCGCGGTTGGAGGTTTCGCAGGCCACCCCCCCCAGGTCGGCCTTTGTCCTCCTAAATGCAGACGGCCCGACTCGCGCGGGCCTCGGTGTCGGCCAGTCCTGGTTCTCTCTCGAGAGAGAGTTCCAGGCGGCACGTCGGGGGAGAAAAAAAGGCTCCTCTATTCCCCATACCCCCGTCGGACGGGAGGGTTTTTTGTTTCCCGCTGGTTGTGTGGTTCGGTGCGGAGCGGATGGGGATCTCCCCATCCACACCCACCTTGTGGACACCCATAAACCAGCGAAGAGAGAGAAGCCCGGCCCGACCCCTTCGGTGGATGGAGAAAAAAAAAAGGAGGCCTGATTATTTTTCCCCGACCCCTTCCGTATAGCGGCCTCGGCTCAGGCGAGACAACCCGCTGAACTTAAGCGTATCAGTAAGCGGAGGAAAAGAAACTAACCAGGATTCCCCTAGTAGCGGCGAGCGAAGAGGGAAGAGCCCATCGCCGAATCCCCTGTTTCCCCGATAACGGGTGGGGGACATGTGGCGTATAGAAGAACGTCTCCGGTCACGGCGTGCGGCCCGATGGTCAAAGTCGTTAACGAAATTTGCCCCCACTCCCAGAGATGGTGTGAGGCCCGTGTATCGGCCATCGGCCCCGCCGGCGTGCCGTTCTTCTCGGAGTCGGGTTGTTTGGGAATGCAGCCCAAAGTTGGGTGGTAAACTCCATCTAAGGCTAAATACTGGCACGAGACCGATAGCGAACAAGTACCGTGAGGGAAAGTTGAAACCAGAACTTTGAAGAGAGAGTTCAAGAGAACGTGAAACCGTTAAGAGGAAAACGCATGGGCGCCGTGTAGTCCACCCCTCGGAAGAGTCAACCTTGCCGCTCGCTCTCCACGTCGGCTCGTCCGCGTGTCTTCCTCGGGGCTCGGGTCAGGTCTCATCCTTTCACCCTTCTGCTCGCTGTGGGTGTCCACGGAGGGGTGAGGCCACCGACCTGGGTCCGTCGGAGGTAGGCCGCGGTCCCGGCGCGCCGAGGCAGCGGTCGGGCGCATTTCTTCCGAGTCGTGGTGCGCCGCGACCGGCTCTGGTTCGGCTTGGAAGGGTTCGGGGGCGAAGGTGGCCGAGCGGGTTTTGGGGGGGGGAGAGAGAATGTTTTCTTTTTCCCCTCTCCCCCGTCTTTGTCGGCTTTACAGCGCCCTCCCGCTCTCACTTCGCCGATTACCGGGGCCGAGGAGCCTGGGAGATGATTAGTTAGATTTCAGCCCGACCCCGTGTCTTGCTCTCAATCCACGTGGGCGAGATGCGGGAGGGGGGTCCCTTCGGCCTCCGGCGCGGCTGTCGACTGGGCTCGGACTGTCCACAGTCCCCGTCCGACTGCGCCGCGCCGCTGGGCTGAGGTGAGGCCTCGTGAGGGTGTCGTGAGTGGCAGAGCAGCACTTACGCTGCGATCCATTGAAAGTCATCCCTTATCCGTCCAACCTTTCTCTTACCTCCGATGCCGGGGCTACGGCCAGCATCCAAATTTTTTCCCGCAAGGCCTGAGCGCTCCCCAGTGAAGGCGGTGGCGTCTCGCTGGCTTTTCCCTGGCGCGGTGGGCCTTTACCACCCACACATATGCGCCTGAAAACTTATACGTACCGGCTTCTTTACCGGAGCTCGGGAAAGGCCCTTGGGAAGGGTTCCCCCAGGCGCTCCTTGCTGAGCGTCTGGCTCTCTCCTATGGGTCTCGGTCTCTCAACTTTTCAACCGGCCGGGTACCTGCATGTTCGCCGCGTCCCAGGCGCGGGGGGCGAGGTTCAATGACCCTCCCCATGATTCCGGGGTTCGTGGACTCTGGTTTCGGAGGGGGGGGCGCCCGGTCTAATGGGGAAAAAATTCCCCGTCGTTAAACCCACCAAGGTGTACGCTCCCACGGACCGTACTTTGTCATGACTGTAGGCCTGAATTCAATTTCACTAAGGCCGGCCGATGTGTTTTTGGTTCACCCCCGTGGACTCTTAGCTCTGCGAGGTCCCTGTAAAGCTTTGGGAGACCAGAAAAACTTAGTCGTTTTTCTTCAAGGTCCCCAGCGCTTAAGAGGCCCCCGGAGAGTCTGAGCCTGGGAGGTCTGAATTCAATTTCACTAAGGCCGGCCGATGTGTTTTTGGTTCGCCCCTGGAAAGAAATCCATGCTCTGTGAATGGAGTGGTGTGGTGTGGCAAGGAGCGAAAGACAACTATGCTAGTAGCGAAAGACATTTTATTTTGGATCAATCAGTGTCCGATGTGTGGGTGTCTGGTATCCGCTGTGCGTCCACGGTCTCTGGCTCCACGGTCTCTTGGTCCACGGTCTCTGGCTCCAAAGCTCCCTTCTCCAAGGCGGACATCCTCAAATCCCTTATCCCCGGCACAGCAGTGTAAAAACGGTCTGCCGTGGCGACACCGTGACACATTGCCTCACAGACTAGCTTCCTATCACCTGGCGAAAGGTTCACCTTGGCCTTGTGAGAGAGAGAAGCAGATGTCTGAGAGAAGCTGCTGGGGAACAGTGTTACATGGTCCGTGTGAGGGGGTAAAGAACCCCGTGCGTACCTGGTTTGCGATGGCTGTCCGTATGAGGCGAAAAGTGATGCAGCCCTCCAAGCGTGCGTTGGTCCATGCCAGTCCAAGCTGTTTGGATATCTTCTGCAGCGGTTTTCCCCGGTGTTGGAATACGTGGTCACAGCGGTTCTGAGCAGATACTTCGTACAATCGGCTGAGCCAAGTCACTTCGCCTCTGTCGAGAGCCAGACAAGCACCCCCGTACGCACGATCGGTCTTGTGCTTGTCAACCTTAAAGGGGTAGAGAGATGGCTAGAGCCCGGAGCATGTCAAGGTTCCAGAGCTGGGGGTCGTGGAGTGCACTTACCCAGATCAATGTCCGTCCTTGGTTATCGACATCAGCTTCATCCAAGTCCGACTTCCGCATGTTAATGAAGACTACGGGTCTATGGCCGGATATGATGGCGAGTGACCCAGCGATATAACCTTGGGTCAAGTGAAGAGAGCGGTCCGACCTCCGCGCCTGGATCTTTTCTGTGGGGGGAATAGAGAGACCGAGAATTTAAACATATCACATCCGCAAAAATGGTTGTGTGAATCGGCTCGGAATTTTACCTAAGAGCCTTGGAATGGTGTCGCGAGCCACACGCAGAAAGCTGGTGAGGTCTGACCCCGGCCTGAGCAATTCTAAGAGAGAGAGAGAGAGAGACGTGAGCGGTTCAGGTGCGAAAGCATGGAGTAAGATGTCGGTAGCTATAACGGAACTCACTCGATTTCTGCCGACGAATATTCTGCTGGTGCGATCTTATGCGCCTCGCGTTATCTCGCCTCATCCGTTTGAACTGCAGTTCGATCTGTTCAAACTCCGACATGGACAGAGCAGCCATCTCGAAATGGAAAGCTCGTAAATGCCTCACAAATGTGGATGCGTTCCCCAGCATGATGTTGATCGAGGTCACGGTGTATCGCTGGTTCACCAGATATTCATGCCAACTGTGAAAAGAAGCCGAAACGTAAGGCGTTATTTTCGGGTCGAGTTGTCTGGCCCACCCCCGGGTTTAGGAGCGAAAGACAGATCATCCATAAGACAACCGTGTTTTAGGAGCGAAAGACAACCGTGTTTAGGAGCGGAAGACAGAGTATAACACAGCCGTGTGTAGGAGCGAAAGACCGGGGTACTCACCTGCGCATATTCGTGTGGTTGAACAGAAAGGCGTAATTTTCCAAGGTGTCCAAGCCGCTCCGGTCAAACATATGTTGCACGAACCGCACAGCATGCGTTTTCCTTTGGCTTGCGTTCTCGATATCTTTCGGCGAGGCGTAAGCCGTTGTATTGAATTGCTCAAAGTCTGATATCGCAGAAAAAATGGGGGAGTCCCTCAAACGGCGTGTGACTGTGGTTTTTTTCCACTTTTTCGGTTCCCGTTCAAGCAACGTGTCGCTGTCTGACGGCTCGGTGTCGGTGCGATGGGAAGGTGTGGGAGTCTGCGCGTGTCTCCTCTCGGGTGTTGGTAGTTCCACCGGCGAGTCACTGTCTGAGGGGTCAACATCCGTGTGGCGTGACGTTACGGGACTCGGCTGATGGGTTGGCTGTTCGCTTTCCTGGCTGGCTAGCTGATCGGTGCCCCTTTTGTGGAGCAGGTCACTTACCAATGGTGGCTTCGGCTGGCTGGCACGGAGGTCTCTCAGTTGACCCAAAAGTAGAGTTTCCTTGGCGGACCGTACGCGTTCTGTGATGTCAGGCCTTCGCAGCGAATGGACACGGGCTAAGTGACGGTTCAGGTGGGTGAGGTCCTTTCGGTCACAGACCTCACAATTTAACGGGCCTCTGTAATGATCCCGGGAGAGAGCGAGCAGAATATCCAGTTCGTTACGGTTCTTGACTTGGTGCGTCTGAATCAAATGAGATTTCATGGCCCGTTCGCTGACACCGCAGATCTTACACTTTCCCATGTCGCCGGCTTGCGAGTGATTCATGAAGCTGTTAATATCCGGGGTTTAAGTCGCTTTGAACGCAGATAATTTGATGCAGCTGTCAGTGGGCTGGGTCCCTAAATTGGCTTATTGGGGGCGTGTCGGCTTAGCTCCGTAAATCGAGATTCTGAGCGGAGAGCGCAGATCCGTGGATGGAACCGGACGATTTTAGAGATCGTGTGAGCTTGGGAGGTCCGGAGCTCCGTGGAAAATTAAAATCACACATTTCACAAGGCCTTAGGGCCGCGGAGCCCCCTGTTCAAGTCCCTAATTAGGGTTAGGGTGGCGACGGCTTAGCTTCGTTGTTTCCGCAAAAATACCGAATGGTCCCCGGGTCTCTGGATGTGTTCTGAGTTCCGTACGCTGGGTCTTAAGAATTTCCCCGGATCTCTGGATGTTCTGAGTTCCATGCGATGGGTCTTTAGAATATCTCCGGGTCTCTGGATGTTCTGAGTTCCGTGCGCTGGGTCTTTAGAATTTCTCCGGGTCTCTGGATGATTCTGAGTTCCGCGCGCTGGGTCTTTAGAATTTCCCCGGGTCTCTGGATGTGTTCTGAGTTCCGCGCGCTGGGTCTTTTGAATTTCCCCGGGTCTCTGGATGTTCTGAGTTCCATGCGATGGGTCTTTAGAATATCTCCGGGTCTCTGGATGTTCTGAGTTCCGTGCGCTGGGTCTTTAGAATTTCTCCGGGTCTCTGGATGATTCTGAGTTCCGCGCGCTGGGTCTTTAGAATTTCCCCGGGTCTCTGGATGTGTTCTGAGTTCCGTACGCTGGGTCTTAAGAATTTCCCCGGATCTCTGGATGTTCTGAGTTCCATGCGATGGGTCTTTAGAATATCTCCGGGTCTCTGGATGTTCTGAGTTCCGTGCGCTGGGTCTTTAGAATTTCTCCGGGTCTCTGGATGATTCTGAGTTCCGCGCGCTGGGTCTTTAGAATTTCCCCGGGTCTCTGGATGTGTTCTGAGTTCCGTACGCTGGGTCTTAAGAATTTCCCCGGATCTCTGGATGTTCTGAGTTCCATGCGATGGGTCTTTAGAATATCTCCGGGTCTCTGGATGTTCTGAGTTCCGTGCACTGGGTCTTTAGAATATCTCCGGGTCTCTGGATGATTCTGAGTTCCGCGCGCTGGGTCTTTAGAATTTCTCCGGGTCTCTGGATGATTCTGAGTTCCGCGCGCTGGGTCTTTAGAATTTCCCCGGGTCTCTGGATGTGTTCTGAGTTCCGTACGCTGGGTCTTAAGAATTTCCCCGGATCTCTGGATGTTCTGAGTTCCATGCGATGGGTCTTTAGAATATCTCCGGGTCTCTGGATGTTCTGAGTTCCGTGCGCTGGGTCTTTAGAATTTCTCCGGGTCTCTGGATGATTCTGAGTTCCGCGCGCTGGGTCTTTAGAATTTCCCCGGGTCTCTGGATGTGTTCTGAGTTCCGTACGCTGGGTCTTAAGAATTTCCCCGGATCTCTGGATGTTCTGAGTTCCATGCGATGGGTCTTTAGAATATCTCCGGGTCTCTGGATGTTCTGAGTTCCGTGCACTGGGTCTTTAGAATTTCTCCGGGTCTCTGGATGATTCTGAGTTCCGCGCGCTGGGTCTTTAGAATTTCCCCGGGTCTCTGGATGTTCTGAGTTCCGTGCGCTGGGTCTTTAGAATTTCTCCGGTTCTCTGCATGTTCCGAGCTCCCGGGGCTTTGTTTCTTCTGGGTGTACCAATGACCGATGGCGGTTAAAAACGTGGACTTCGAAAAATTTCAGTGTTCCGCGCCCTGGGAGACCATAAAAACTTAGTCAAAATACGGGAGTGGGGAACATAGTGCAATTTCCGAATCGCCCTGGGAGACCATAAAAACTTAGTCAAAATTCGTAGGTGTGGGACTTAGAAAAATTTTTGAGCTCCGCGCCCTGGGAGACCATAAAAACTTAGCCAAAATTCGTAGGTGTGGGACTTAGAAAAATTTCTGAGCTCCGGGCCCTGGGAGACCATAAAAACTTAGCCAAAATTCGTAGGTGTGGGACTTAGAAAAATTTTTGAGCTCCGCGCCCTGGGAGACCATAAAAACTTAGTCATTTCCCCGAGGTGGGGAACATAGTGCAATTTCCGAGTCCCACTGGGAGACCATAAAAACTTAGTCATTTCCCCGAGGTGGGGAACATAGTGCAATTTCCGAGTCCCACTGGGAGACCATAAAAACTTAGTCATTTCCCCGAGGTGGGGAACATAGTGCAATTTCCGAGTCCCACTGGGAGACCATAAAAACTTAGTCATTTCCCCGAGGTGGGGAACATAGTGCAATTTCCGAGTCCCACTGGGAGACCATAAAAACTTAGTCATTTTCTGGGAGTGGGGAACATAGTGCGATTTCTGAATCGCCCTGGGAGACCATAAAAACTTAGTCATTTTCCCGAGGTGGGGAACATAGTGCAATTTCCGAGTCGCCCTGGGAGACCATAAAAACTTAGTCATTTTCCCGAGGTGGGGAACATAGTGCAATTTCCGAGTCGCCCTGGGAGACCATAAAAACTTAGTCATTTTCTGGGAGTGGGGAACATAGTGCAATTTCTGAATCGCCCTGGGAGACCATAAAAACTTAGTCATTTTCCCGAGGTGGGGAACATAGTGCAATTTCCGAGTCGCCCTGGGAGACCATAAAAACTTAGTCATTTTCCCGAGGTGGGGAACATAGTGCAATTTCCGAGTCGCCCTGGGAGACCATAAAAACTTAGTCAAAATACGGGAGTGGGGAACATAGTGCAATTTCCGAGTTTCCCTGGGAGACCATAAAAACTTAGTCATTTTCCCGGAGTGGGGAACATAGTGCGATTTCCGAGTCGTCCTGGGAGACCATAAAAACTTAGTCAAAATACGGGAGTGGGGAACATAGTGCAATTTCCGAGTTTCCCTGGGAGACCATAAAAACTTAGTCATTTTCCCGGAGTGGGGAACATAGTGCGATTTCCGAGTCGTCCTGGGAGACCATAAAAACTTAGTCATTTTCCCGAGGTGGGGAACATAGTGCAATTTCCGAATCGCCCTGGGAGACCATAAAAACTTAGTCATTTTCCCGAGGTGGGGAACATAGTGCAATTTCCGAGTCATCCTGGGAGACCATAAAAACTTAGTCATTTTCTGGGAGTGGGGAACATAGTGCGATTTCCGAGTCGTCCTGGGAGACCATAAAAACTTAGTCATTTTCCCGGAGTGGGGAACATAGTGCGATTTCTGAGTTTCCCTGGGAGACCATAAAAACTTAGTCATTTTCTGGGAGTGGGGAACATAGTGCGATTTCCGAGTCGTCCTGGGAGACCATAAAAACTTAGTCAAAATCTATTAGTGGGGAACATAGTGCAATTTCCGAATCGCCCTGGGAGACCATAAAAACTTAGGGGGAGTGCTTAAGTGTGGGCCAGATAGGTTTGTAAGGTGCGCTAGGTTGGTGTTGGGTCTTTTCCCCGGGTGTGTTCCCCAGATGTTTTGATTATTTTTGGCCAAGAAAGGTGTGTGCTAACGGGGTAGCGTATTTTGGTGTAGCGGTCCCTGGGCATTGTGGATCTCGGTCCCGGAGGAAGCTAGAGAAGCAGGGTGAATGGGTCTTTGGAGCATGTAACGAGGGTGTGGGTCTTTTTAATTTCCATGGGTCTATGGGTGTTCTGACTCCCATAATCATGGGTCTCTGGGAGTTCTGAGTCTCATAATCATGGGTCTCGGGGGGTTCTGAGTCCCATAATGATGGGTCTTTTAAAGTTCCCTGGGCCTCTGGGAGTTCTGAGTCCCATAATCATGGGTCTTTTAAAGTTCCCTGGGCCTCTGGGAGTTCTGAGTCCCATAATCATGGGTCTTTTTAATTTCCATGGGTCTCTGGGAGTTCTGAGTCCCATAATCATGGGTCTTTTTAATTTTCATGGGTCTCTGGGAGTTCTGAGTCCCATAAACATGGGTCTTTTTAAATTCCATGGGTCTCTGGGAGTTCTGAGTCCCATAATCATGGGTCTTTTTAATTTCCATGGGTCTCTGGGAGTTCGGAGTCCCATAATCATGGGTCTTTTAAAGTTCCCTGGGGCTCTGGGAGTTCTGACTCCCATAATCATGGGTCTTTTTAATTTTCATGGGTCTCTGGGAGTTCTGATTCCCATAAACATGGGACTTTTTAATTTCCATGGGTCTCTGGGAGTTCTGAGTCCCATAATCATGGGTCTCTGGGAGTTCTGAGTCCCATAAGCTTGCGTCTTTTGAATTTCCCTAGGTCTGTGGGTGTTCTGACTCCCATAGCCCTTGGTCTTTTGGAGTTCCCTGGGTCTGTGGGTGTTCTGACTCCCATAAGCCTGGGTCTTTTGGCGTTCCCTGGGTCTCTGGGTGTTCTGACTCCTATAATCCCTGGTCTTGGGTGTTCTGCCTCCCATAACCCTGAGTCTTTTGAATTTCCCTGGGTCTGTGGGTGTTCTGGCTCCCATAGCCCTGGGTCTTTTGGAGTTCCCTGGGTCTCTGGGAGTTCTGACTCCGATAGTCCTGGGTCTTTTGGAGTTCCCTGGGTCTCTGGGTGTTCTGACTCCCATAAGCCTGGGTCTTTTGGAGTTCCCTGGGTCTCTGGGTGTTCTGACTCCCATAGCCCTGGGTCTTTTGGAGTTCCCTGGGTCTCTGGGTGTTCTGAGTCCCATAGCCCTGGGTCTTTTGTAGTTCCCTGGGTCTCTGGGTTTTCTGACTCCCATAAGCATGGGGCTTTTAAAATTCCCTGGGTCTCTGGGTGTTCTGACTCCCATAGCCCTGGGTCTTTTGGAGTTCCCTGGGTCTCTGGGAGTTCTGAGTCCCATAATCATGGGTCTTTTGACTTTCTCTGGGTCTCTGGGTCTTCTGACTCCCATAGCCCTGGGTCTTTCGAAGTTCCCTGGGTGTTCTGACTCCCATAAGCCTGGGTTTTTTGGGAATCTACCCAGGGAGGTTATAACGGAAGGGACGGTCTCATGTGTGAGATAAAATAGAAAGAGTTAGAGTTGTAGATTAATTTACACTTATTTCTGGAGTGTAAGAGAAAAAAACAGGAGGAAGCATGACTCATTTGGAAAGAGAAAATCAATGCTCCTCTACCTGGAATCTCAAGAAGGAGCCGTTGTACTACAACTGTAGGTGAGAAAATAGAGTCATACAAAGACAGAAGAAGCAGTTGGGTTATCAATGACCCATCTGGAAAAACAGAATCACTGGTCCTGTATTTGGAATCTCCAGCAGGAGCCATTCCACTGCAACGGGAGGAGTATGAACCTAAATAACTCCTAGGCTTAACCTTAAGCTAACCCTAGGCTCTAAAACCCAACTATAACACTTAACCTTAACCTGACATTAATCCTAACCCTAACCCAAATCCTTAACCCTAACCCTAAACCCAACCCTAATCTTAACCTTAACCTAACCCTAACCCTAAACCCAACCCTAATCTTAACCTTAACCTAACCCTAACTCTAAACCCAACCCTAATCTCAACCCAAACCTAACCCTAACCCCTAAAGCTAAACTTAAACTACAGGTTAATAATTAATAGGGTTAGGGTTTAGGGTTAGGGTTAGGGTTAGGGTTAGGTTAGGGTTAGGGTTAGGGTTAGGGTTAGGGTTAGGGTTAGGGTTTAGGGTTAGGGTATTTAGGATTCAGGGCTATGGCCACAAGGGACTAAGAACTAAGTTTGGGGTTAAGGTTAGGTTTAAGGCAAGGGCAGGGTTAAGATTAGGTTTTGGGTCTAATGTTTATAGTTAGGTTTCTTTTGGGACTAGGGTTAAGATTAGGTTAGGTTTAGGGTTAGGTTTTAGGTTTAAGGGTGGATTTAATTCCAGGTTAGGTTAGGTTTTAGGGCTAGCGTTTTGGGACCAGGGTTAAGGTTAGGTTTAGGGGTAGGTTTTAGGTTTAAGGGTGGATTTAATTCCAAGTTAGGTTAGGTTTTAGGGCTAGTGTTTTGGGATTAGGGTTAAGGTTAGGTTTAGGGTTAGGTTTTAGGTTTAAGGACAGATTTGATTCCAGGTTAGGTTAGGTTTTAGGGCTAGTGTTTTGGGATTAGGGTTAAGGTTAAGTTTAGGGTTAGGTTTTAGGTTTAAGGACAGATTTAATTTCAGGTTGGGTTAGGTTTTAGGGCTAGCGTTTTGGGATTAGGGTTAAGGTTAGGTTTAGGGTTAGGTTTTAGGTTTAAGGACAGATTTAATTTCAGGTTGGGTTAGGTTTTAGGGCTAGCGTTTTAGGATTAGGGTTAAGGTTAGGTTTAGGGTTAGGTTTTAGGTTTAAGGGCAGATCTGATTCAGGTTAGGTTAAGTTTTAGGGCTAGCGTTTTGGGGTTAGGGTTAAGGTTAGGGTTAGGTTTTAGGGTTAGGGTTAGGGTTAGGGTTAGGGTTCGGGTTCGGGTTCGGGTTCGGGTTCGGGTTCGGGTTCGGGTTCGGGTTCGGGTTAGGGTTCGGGTTAGGGTTAGGGTTAGGGTTAGGGTTAGGGTTAGGGTTAGGGTTAGGGTTAGGGTTAGGTTAGGTTAGGGTTAGGGTTAGGGTTAGGGTTAGGGTTAGGTTAGGTTAGGTTAGGTTAGGTTAGGTTAGGGTTAGGGTTAGGGTTAGGGTTAGGGTTAGGGTTAGGTTTAGAGAACATACAATGACTTCCCCCATCAACTGTCCTCAACAGCCGTGGTTAGATAGGAAGATCAAGGGTATTGCACGGGCCACCGCTTGTTAAGTCACGCCATCGGGCCTTTCAGTTCCTCCGTCTGTGGATGAATCTCCTTTTGTTTGTTGGAAAACTTTTTTTTATTTATAATTGTATTCGGGCTAAGTTATCTTTGATTCTTCTAACTGCTTTGCGAGGCAAAGAACAAAAAGGTGAAGAGAGGAGTGCGCCACTAGACTGAGCAGGGCACCCTCGAGGCCTGACTTGGCCTATGTTTTTCACCCATTCATTCTCCTTCCCACAACTGCAAGTCAGAGAACGAACAGGTGTGAGATAATATATTAAGAAATTTTAGGACCCATTATCATTAGTGCACCTCCTAGTAGTCTGGTAGTTTAGGTTTTTTAATTTACTAAGAGAATTATTCCTTATATATGGATAAATTAGAGTTGTATTTATATTTGATTCTTCTAACTGCTTCGCGAGGCAAAGAACAAAGAGGTGAAGAGAAGTGTGCGCCACTAGACTGAGCAGGGCACCCTCGAGGCCTGATTTGGCCTATGTTTTTCACCCATTCATTCTCCTTCCCACAACGGCAAGTCAGAGAATGAACAGGTGTGAGATAATATATTTAAGAAATTTTTAGGACACATTATCATTAGGGCACCTACTAGTGGTCTGGTATTTTAGGTTTTTTAATTTACTAAGAGAATTATTCCTTATATATGGATAAATTAGAGTTGTATTTATATTTGATTCTTCTAACTGCTTCGCGAGGCAAAGAACAAAGAGGTGAAGAGAGAAGTGCACCACTGGACTGAGCAGGGCACCCTCCAGGCCTGATTTGGCCTATGTTTTTCACCTATTCATTCTCCTTCCCACAACGGCAAGTCAGAGAACGAACAGGTGTGAGATAATATATTTAAGAAATATTTAGGACACATTATCATTAGGGCACCTACTAGTGGTCTGGTATTTTAGGTTTTTTAATTTACTAAGAGAATTATTCCTTATATATGGATAAATTAGAGTTGTATTTATATTTGATTCTTCTAACTGCTTCGCGAGGCAAAGAACAAAGAGGTGAAGAGAGAAGTGCACCACTAGACTGAGCAGGGCACCCTCGAGGCCTGATTTGGCCTATGTTTTTCACCCATTCATTCTCCTTCCCACAACGGCAAGTCAGAGAACGAACAGGTGTGAGATAATACATTAAGACATTTTAGGACACATTTATCATTAGCTTACCTACTAATCACCTGGTATATTAGTTTTTCTTATTATTAAAAATATCTAAGAGAATTATTCCTTATATGTGGATAAATTAGAGTACAGAAATAGTAGATTAAGAAATTTTAGGACACATCATCAGTAGTGTACCTCAGAGTCATCAGGTGTTTCGGCCTTTAAACACTATACACCTTCGTCCGAGGCGGCCAGCCATAGGTTGATCATGCCTAGGCTTGTGTCCTATGTCCAATTTAGTTATTTTATCCTTTAGAAAGTAATTAGTTTCCTTTTTATTATTATTGTCATTATCACTGTTATTGCTATTAATATAAGTAGGAGACTGGGCGCTCATTTAAGGTCTGTATGCCCCAGACCACCGTCCCTGCGTGCTGTCCTAGTGGACCCAGGGGGGCTGAATACTTACCTCCTGCC
>NC_051239.1:0-2500 GCF_015220715.1 Pygocentrus nattereri | reverse complement strand
TAGGGTTAGGGTTAGGGTTAGGGTTAGGGTTAGGGTTAGGGTTAGGGTTAGGGTTAGGGTTAGGGTTAGGGTTAGGGTTAGGGTTAGGGTTAGGGTTAGGGTTAGGGTTAGGGTTAGGGTTAGGGTTAGGGTTAGGGTTAGGGTTAGGGTTAGGGTTAGGGTTAGGGTTAGGGTTAGGGTTAGGGTTAGGGTTAGGGTTAGGGTTAGGGTTAGGGTTAGGGTTAGGGTTAGGGTTAGGGTTAGGGTTAGGGTTAGGGTTAGGGTTAGGGTTAGGGTTAGGGTTAGGGTTAGGGTTAGGGTTAGGGTTAGGGTTAGGGTTAGGGTTAGGGTTAGGGTTAGGGTTAGGGTTAGGGTTAGGGTTAGGGTTAGGGTTAGGGTTAGGGTTAGGGTTAGGGTTAGGGTTAGGGTTAGGGTTAGGGTTAGGGTTAGGGTTAGGGTTAGGGTTAGGGTTAGGGTTAGGGTTAGGGTTAGGGTTAGGGTTAGGGTTAGGGTTAGGGTTAGGGTTAGGGTTAGGGTTAGGGTTAGGGTTAGGGTTAGGGTTAGGGTTAGGGTTAGGGTTAGGGTTAGGGTTAGGGTTAGGGTTAGGGTTAGGGTTAGGGTTAGGGTTAGGGTTAGGGTTAGGGTTAGGGTTAGGGTTAGGGTTAGGGTTAGGGTTAGGGTTAGGGTTAGGGTTAGGGTTAGGGTTAGGGTTAGGGTTAGGGTTAGGGTTAGGGTTAGGGTTAGGGTTAGGGTTAGGGTTAGGGTTAGGGTTAGGGTTAGGGTTAGGGTTAGGGTTAGGGTTAGGGTTAGGGTTAGGGTTAGGGTTAGGGTTAGGGTTAGGGTTAGGGTTAGGGTTAGGGTTAGGGTTAGGGTTAGGGTTAGGGTTAGGGTTAGGGTTAGGGTTAGGGTTAGGGTTAGGGTTAGGGTTAGGGTTAGGGTTAGGGTTAGGGTTAGGGTTAGGGTTAGGGTTAGGGTTAGGGTTAGGGTTAGGGTTAGGGTTAGGGTTAGGGTTAGGGTTAGGGTTAGGGTTAGGGTTAGGGTTAGGGTTAGGGTTAGGGTTAGGGTTAGGGTTAGGGTTAGGGTTAGGGTTAGGGTTAGGGTTAGGGTTAGGGTTAGGGTTAGGGTTAGGGTTAGGGTTAGGGTTAGGGTTAGGGTTAGGGTTAGGGTTAGGGTTAGGGTTAGGGTTAGGGTTAGGGTTAGGGTTAGGGTTAGGGTTAGGGTTAGGGTTAGGGTTAGGGTTAGGGTTAGGGTTAGGGTTAGGGTTAGGGTTAGGGTTAGGGTTAGGGTTAGGGTTAGGGTTAGGGTTAGGGTTAGGGTTAGGGTTAGGGTTAGGGTTAGGGTTAGGGTTAGGGTTAGGGTTAGGGTTAGGGTTAGGGTTAGGGTTAGGGTTAGGGTTAGGGTTAGGGTTAGGGTTAGGGTTAGGGTTAGGGTTAGGGTTAGGGTTAGGGTTAGGGTTAGGGTTAGGGTTAGGGTTAGGGTTAGGGTTAGGGTTAGGGTTAGGGTTAGGGTTAGGGTTAGGGTTAGGGTTAGGGTTAGGGTTAGGGTTAGGGTTAGGGTTAGGGTTAGGGTTAGGGTTAGGGTTAGGGTTAGGGTTAGGGTTAGGGTTAGGGTTAGGGTTAGGGTTAGGGTTAGGGTTAGGGTTAGGGTTAGGGTTAGGGTTAGGGTTAGGGTTAGGGTTAGGGTTAGGGTTAGGGTTAGGGTTAGGGTTAGGGTTAGGGTTAGGGTTAGGGTTAGGGTTAGGGTTAGGGTTAGGGTTAGGGTTAGGGTTAGGGTTAGGGTTAGGGTTAGGGTTAGGGTTAGGGTTAGGGTTAGGGTTAGGGTTAGGGTTAGGGTTAGGGTTAGGGTTAGGGTTAGGGTTAGGGTTAGGGTTAGGGTTAGGGTTAGGGTTAGGGTTAGGGTTAGGGTTAGGGTTAGGGTTAGGGTTAGGGTTAGGGTTAGGGTTAGGGTTAGGGTTAGGGTTAGGGTTAGGGTTAGGGTTAGGGTTAGGGTTAGGGTTAGGGTTAGGGTTAGGGTTAGGGTTAGGGTTAGGGTTAGGGTTAGGGTTAGGGTTAGGGTTAGGGTTAGGGTTAGGGTTAGGGTTAGGGTTAGGGTTAGGGTTAGGGTTAGGGTTAGGGTTAGGGTTAGGGTTAGGGTTAGGGTTAGGGTTAGGGTTAGGGTTAGGGTTAGGGTTAGGGTTAGGGTTAGGGTTAGGGTTAGGGTTAGGGTTAGGGTTAGGGTTAGGGTTAGGGTTAGGGTTAGGGTTAGGGTTAGGGTTAGGGTTAGGGTTAGGGTTAGGGTTAGGGTTAGGGTTAGGGTTAGGGTTAGGGTTAGGGTTAGGGTTAGGGTTAGGGTTAGGGTTAGGGTTAGGGTTAGGGTTAGGGTTAGGGTTAGGGTTAGGGTTAGGGTTAGGGTTAGGGTTAGGGTTAGGGTTAGGGTTAGGGTTAGGGTTAGGGTTAGGGTTAGGGTTAGGGTTAGGGTTAGGGTTAGGGTTAGGGTTAGGGTTAGGGTTAGGGTTAGGGTTAGGGTTAGGGTTAGGGTTAGG
>NC_051238.1:27178497-27244250 GCF_015220715.1 Pygocentrus nattereri | reverse complement strand
AACATTTTTCGAATCCCCAACAGGAGCCGCTCCGCTGTAACTGTTAGTGAAAACAGTCAGAAACATTAAAAATAAATATAATTATGTTTAAATAAACCATTAAAATTATACAAAATAATCTCCACGGCAACTGTAGTGGAGAGAGAAAAAATAGGAATTATTAAATTACACAAAATAATCTCCACGGCAACTGTAGTGGAGAGAGAAAAAATAGGAATCATTAAATTAGACACAAATAATCTCCACGGCAACTGTAGTGGAGAGAGAAAAAATAGGAATTATTAAATTACACAAAATAATCTCCACGGCAACTGTAGTGGAGAGAGAAAAAATAGGAATCATTAAATTAGACACAAATAATCTCCACGGCAACTGTAGTGGAGAGAGAAAAAATCTAAAGACTTAGAAAAATAGATATAATTATTTTAATGAGAATAGTTTTTTAAATAAATCATTAAATCATATATATCAATCTCCACGGCAACTGTAGTGGAGAGGAAAAAATAGGAAGGAAACATAATTAAATGACTGGGCCTGTACCTGGAATGTCCAGCAGGGGCCGCTCCACAGCAACTGCAGTGGAGAAAACAGTACATGAAGAAGTGGCAATTCACTGGGTTAGCCGCTACCCACATGGAAAACGGGAAGCAATGCTCCTGCACCTGGAATCTCCAGCAGGAGTTGCTTCACTACAGCTGTAGGTGAGATTAAATAGGAAGATTTAGATTGATAGATTAATTTATACTTTTATTTCTGTACTGTAGGACAGAAAAACAGAAGGAGCGTGACTCATTTGGAAGGGGAAAATCAAGGCTCCTGCAACTGTAATCTCCAGCAGGAGCCGTTCTACTACAACTGTAGGTGAGAAAATAGAGCCATATAAAGCTAGAATAGGCAGTTGGGTTATCCATGACCCATCTGGAAGAGTAGAATCAGTGGTCCTGTATCTGGAATCTCCAGCAGGAGCCGTTCCACTGCAACGGGAGGGGTGTAAACCTAGACTTAACTCCTAGGCTTAGCCTTAAGCTAACCCTAGACTCTAAAACCCAACCCTAACACCTAACCTTAACCGTAGACTACCTTAAACCTAATCTTTAACCCAAATTTTAACTTTAGACTAACCATAAACCTAAATCTTAACCCTAACCTTAACCTCACCCTAACCATAACCAATTAACCCTAATTTTTATTACCCTAACTATAACCAATTAACCCTAATTTTTATTACCCTAACTATAACTAATTAACCCTAATTTTTATTACCCTAACTATAACCAATTAACCCTAATTTTTATTACCCTAACCATAACCTAGAGGTTAATAATTAATAAATAGAATAATTTAATTGGACATGGGACACAAGCCTGGGCATGATCACCCTATGGCTGGCCGCCTCGGATGAAGGTGTATAGTGTTTAAAGGCTGAAACACCTGATGACTCTGAGGTACACTACTGATGATGTGTCCTAAAATTTCTTCATTTACTTCTTTAGTCATAACATATTTTAGGTAATAAAATTAATTTAATTTATACTACACCCCAAAACCCAATTACTGAGTGTGATTTAGCACCGTTGTGGACATGAGACCTGATGAGATGATTTCTGAGCCTGATGGTTTGTAAGAGGTCGGCCCGTGCACAACGATGACCCTTGATTTTCTTCGAGGGCATCGGATACTCAGGGTTTATAACCCTGAACTTTAAACCCAACTCAGCCAGTGCCATCCGTAGTCACCCACTGGGGACGTCTACGAGGTAGGCCCGTGCATAACGATGACCCTTGACTTATTGAGGGCATCGTATACCCCGCCAGTGCCACCCATAATTACCTTACCAGGGACGTGTACGAGGTAGGCCCGTGCACCCGCCAGGGCCACCCGTAAACCCATCAGGGACATGTACGAGGTGGGCCCGGGCACCCCGCTAGTGTCACCCGTAATTCACCCACCAAGGTCATGTACGAGGTAGACCTATGCAACGCAAGTGTCACCCGTGTTTCACTCACTAGGGACGTACACGAGGTAGGCCGATGCACCCCGCCAGTGCCACCCGTAATTCACGCACCAGGGATGTATACGAGGTAGGCCCGTGCACCCGCCAGGGCCACCCGTAAACCCACCAGGGACATGTACGAGGTGGGCCCGGGCACCCCGCTAGTGTCACCCGTAATTCACCCACCAAGGTCATGTACGAGGTAGACCCATGCAACGCAAGTGTCACCCGTGTTTCACTCACTAGGGACGTACACGAGGTAGGCCGATGCACCCCGCCAGTGCCACCCGTAATTCACCCACCAGGGACGTGTATGAGGTAGGCCCGTGCAACTCGCCAGTGCCACTCGTGGTTCAAACACGAGGTAGGCCCGTGCACCCTGCCAGTGCCACCAGTAGTCATCCATTGGGTGCAGTTAACTCTCGCTATTGGTCTCTGTCCCTCTGGTATAATTAGAATTATGCTCTATGTGGTAAACATTTTTCGAATCCCCAACAGGAGCCGCTCCGCTGTAACTGTTAGTGAAAACAGTCAGAAACATTAAAAATAAATATAATTATGTTTAAATAAACCATTAAAATTATACAAAATAATCTCCACGGCAACTGTAGTGGAGAGAGAAAAAATAGGAATTATTAAATTACACAAAATAATCTCCACGGCAACTGTAGTGGAGAGAGAAAAAATAGGAATCATTAAATTAGACACAAAATAATCTCCACGGCAACTGTAGTGGAGAGAGAAAAAATAGGAATCATTAAATTACACAAATAATCTCCACGGCAACTGTAGTGGAGAGAGAAAAAATAGGAATCATTAAATTAGACACAAATAATCTCCACGGCAACTGTAGTGGAGAGAGAAAAAATCTAAAGACTTAGAAAAATAGATATAATTATTTTAATGAGAATAGTTTTTTAAATAAATCATTAAATCATATATATCAATCTCCACGGCAACTGTAGTGGAGAGGAAAAAATAGGAAGGAAGCATAATTAAATGACTGGGCCTGTACCTGGAATGTCCAGCAGGGGCCGCTCCACAGCAACTGCAGTGGAGAAAACAGTACATGAAGAAGTGGCAATTCACTGGGTTAGCCGCTACCCACATGGAAAACGGGAAGCAATGCTCCTGCACCTGGAATCTCCAGCAGGAGTTGCTTCACTACAGCTGTAGGTGAGATTAAATAGGAAGATTTAGACTGATAGATTAATTTATACTTTTATTTCTGTACTGTAGGACAGAAAAACAGAAGGAGCGTGACTCATTTGGAAGGGGAAAATCAAGGCTCCTGCAACTGTAATCTCCAGCAGGAGCCGTTCTACTACAACTGTAGGTGAGAAAATAGAGCCATATAAAGCTAGAATAGGCAGTTGGGTTATCCATGACCCATCTGGAAGAGTAGAATCAGTGGTCCTGTATCTGGAATCTCCAGCAGGAGCCGTTCCACTGCAACGGGAGGGGTGTAAACCTAGACTTAACTCCTAGGCTTAGCCTTAAGCTAACCCTAGACTCTAAAACCCAACCCTAACACCTAACCTTAACCGTAGACTACCTTAAACCTAATCTTTAACCCAAATTTTAACTTTAGACTAACCATAAACCTAAATCTTAACCCTAACCTTAACCTCACCCTAACCATAACCAATTAACCCTAATTTTTATTACCCTAACTATAACCAATTAACCCTAATTTTTATTACCCTAACTATAACTAATTAACCCTAATTTTTATTACCCTAACTATAACCAATTAACCCTAATTTTTATTACCCTAACCATAACCTAGAGGTTAATAATTAATAAATAGAATAATTTAATTGGACATGGGACACAAGCCTGGGCATGATCACCCTATGGCTGGCCGCCTCGGATGAAGGTGTATAGTGTTTAAAGGCTGAAACACCTGATGACTCTGAGGTACACTACTGATGATGTGTCCTAAAATTTCTTCATTTACTTCTTTAGTCATAACATATTTTAGGTAATAAAATTAATTTAATTTATACTACACCCCAAAACCCAATTACTGAGTGTGATTTAGCACCGTTGTGGACATGAGACCTGATGAGATGATTTCTGAGCCTGATGGTTTGTAAGAGGTCGGCCCGTGCACAACGATGACCCTTGATTTTCTTCGAGGGCATCGGATACTCAGGGTTTATAACCCTGAACTTTAAACCCAACTCAGCCAGTGCCATCCGTAGTCACCCACTGGGGACGTCTACGAGGTAGGCCCGTGCATAACGATGACCCTTGACTTATTGAGGGCATCGTATACCCCGCCAGTGCCACCCATAATTCACTTACCAGGGACGTGTACGAGGTAGGCCCGTGCACCCGCCAGGGCCACCCGTAAACCCATCAGGGACATGTACGAGGTGGGCCCGGGCACCCCGCTAGTGTCACCCGTAATTCACCCACCAAGGTCATGTACGAGGTAGACCCATGCAACGCAAGTGTCACCCGTGTTTCACTCACTAGGGACGTACACGAGGTAGGCCGATGCACCCCGCCAGTGCCACCCGTAATTCACGCACCAGGGATGTATACGAGGTAGGCCCGTGCACCCGCCAGGGCCACCCGTAAACCCACCAGGGACATGTACGAGGTGGGCCCGGGCACCCCGCTAGTGTCACCCGTAATTCACCCACCAAGGTCATGTACGAGGTAGACCCATGCAACGCAAGTGTCACCCGTGTTTCACTCACTAGGGACGTACACGAGGTAGGCCGATGCACCCCGCCAGTGCCACCCGTAATTCACCCACCAGGGACGTGTATGAGGTAGGCCCGTGCAACTCGCCAGTGCCACTCGTGGTTCAAACACGAGGTAGGCCCGTGCACCCTGCCAGTGCCACCAGTAGTCATCCATTGGGTGCAGTTAACTCTCGCTATTGGTCTCTGTCCCTCTGGTATAATTAGAATTATGCTCTATGTGGTAAACATTTTTCGAATCCCCAACAGGAGCCGCTCCGCTGTAACTGTTAGTGAAAACAGTCAGAAACATTAAAAATAAATATAATTATGTTTAAATAAACCATTAAAATTATACAAAATAATCTCCACGGCAACTGTAGTGGAGAGAGAAAAAATAGGAATTATTAAATTACACAAAATAATCTCCACGGCAACTGTAGTGGAGAGAGAAAAAATAGGAATCATTAAATTAGACACAAATAATCTCCACGGCAACTGTAGTGGAGAGAGAAAAAATAGGAATCATTAAATTAGACACAAATAATCTCCACGGCAACTGTAGTGGAGAGAGAAAAAATAGGAATCATTAAATTAGACACAAATAATCTCCACGGCAACTGTAGTGGAGAGAGAAAAAATCTAAAGACTTAGAAAAATAGATATAATTATTTTAATGAGAATAGTTTTTTAAATAAATCATTAAATCATATATATCAATCTCCACGGCAACTGTAGTGGAGAGGAAAAAATAGGAAGGAAGCATAATTAAATGACTGGGCCTGTACCTGGAATGTCCAGCAGGGGCCGCTCCACAGCAACTGCAGTGGAGAAAACAGTACATGAAGAAGTGGCAATTCACTGGGTTAGCCGCTACCCACATGGAAAACGGGAAGCAATGCTCCTGCACCTGGAATCTCCAACAGGAGTTGCTTCACTACAGCTGTAGGTGAGATTAAATAGGAGGATTTAGATTGATAGATTAATTTATACTTTTATTTCTGTACTGTAGGACAGAAAAACAGAAGGAGCGTGACTCATTTGGAAGGGGAAAATCAAGGCTCCTGCAGCTGTAATCTCCAGCAGGAGCCTTTCTACTACAACTGTAGGTGAGAAAATAGAGCCATATAAAGCTAGAATAGGCAGTTGGGTTATCCATGACCCATCTGGAAGAGTAGAATCAGTGGTCCTGTATCTGGAATCTCCAGCAGGAGCCGTTCCACTGCAACGGGAGGGGTGTAAACCTAGACTTAACTCCTAGGCTTAGCCTTAAGCTAACCCTAGACTTTAAAACCCAACCCTAACACCTAACCTTAACCGTAGACTACCTTAAACCTAATCTTTAACCCAAATTTTAACTTTAGACTAACCATAAACCTAAATCTTAACCCTAACCTTAACCTCACCCTAACCATAACCAATTAACCCTAATTTTTATTACCCTAACTATAACCAATTAACCCTAATTTTTATTACCCTAACTATAACTAATTAACCCTAATTTTTATTACCCTAACTATAACTAATTAACCCTAATTTTTATTACCCTAACCATAACCTAGAGGTTAATAATTAATAAATAGAATAATTTAATTGGACATGGGACACAAGCCTGGGCATGATCACCCTATGGCTGGCCGCCTCGGATGAAGGTGTATAGTGTTTAAAGGCTGAAACACCTGATGACTCTGAGGTACACTACTGATGATGTGTCCTAAAATTTCTTCATTTACTTCTTTAGTCATAACATATTTTAGGTAATAAAATTAATTTAATTTATACTACACCCCAAAACCCAATTACTGAGTGTGACTTAGCACCGTTGTGGACATGAGACCTGATGAGATGATTTCTGAGCCTGATGGTTTGTAAGAGGTCGGCCCGTGCACAACGATGACCCTTGATGTTCTTCGAGGGCATCGGATACTCAGGGTTTATAACCCTGAACTTTAAACCCAACTCAGCCAGTGCCATCCGTAGTCACCCACTGGGGACGTCTACGAGGTAGGCCCGTGCATAACGATGACCCTTGACTTATTGAGGGCATCGTATACCCCGCCAGTGCCACCCATAATTCACTTACCAGGGACGTGTACGAGGTAGGCCCGTGCACCCGCCAGGGCCACCCGTAAACCCATCAGGGACATGTACGAGGTGGGCCCGGGCACCCCGCTAGTGTCACCCGTAATTCACCCACCAAGGTCATGTACGAGGTAGACCTATGCAACGCAAGTGTCACCCGTGTTTCACTCACTAGGGACGTACACGAGGTAGGCCGATGCACCCCGCCAGTGCCACCCGTAATTCACGCACCAGGGATGTATACGAGGTAGGCCCGTGCACCCGCCAGGGCCACCCGTAAACCCACCAGGGACATGTACGAGGTGGGCCCGGGCACCCCGCTAGTGTCACCCGTAATTCACCCACCAAGGTCATGTACGAGGTAGACCCATGCAACGCAAGTGTCACCCGTGTTTCACTCACTAGGGACGTACACGAGGTAGGCCGATGCACCCCGCCAGTGCCACCCGTAATTCACCCACCAGGGACGTGTATGAGGTAGGCCCGTGCAACTCGCCAGTGCCACTCGTGGTTCAAACACGAGGTAGGCCCGTGCACCCTGCCAGTGCCACCAGTAGTCATCCATTGGGTGCAGTTAACTCTCGCTATTGGTCTCTGTCCCTCTGGTATAATTAGAATTATGCTCTATGTGGTAAACATTTTTCGAATCCCCAACAGGAGCCGCTCCGCTGTAACTGTTAGTGAAAACAGTTAGAAACATTAAAAATAAATATAATTATGTTTAAATAAACCATTAAAATTATACAAAATAATCTCCACGGCAACTGTAGTGGAGAGAGAAAAAATAGGAATTATTAAATTACACAAAATAATCTCCACGGCAACTGTAGTGGAGAGAGAAAAAATAGGAATCATTAAATTAGACACAAATAATCTCCACGGCAACTGTAGTGGAGAGAGAAAAAATAGGAATCATTAAATTAGACACAAATAATCTCCACGGCAACTGTAGTGGAGAGAGAAAAAATAGGAATCATTAAATTAGACACAAATAATCTCCACGGCAACTGTAGTGGAGAGAGAAAAAATCTAAAGACTTAGAAAAATAGATATAATTATTTTAATGAGAATAGTTTTTTAAATAAATCATTAAATCATATATATCAATCTCCACGGCAACTGTAGTGGAGAGGAAAAAATAGGAAGGAAAGCATAATTAAATGACTGGGCCTGTACCTGGAATGTCCAGCAGGGGCCGCTCCACAGCAACTGCAGTGGAGAAAACAGTACATGAAGAAGTGGCAATTCACTGGGTTAGCCGCTACCCACATGGAAAACGGGAAGCAATGCTCCTGCACCTGGAATCTCCAGCAGGAGTTGCTTCACTACAGCTGTAGGTGAGATTAAATAGGAAGATTTAGACTTGTTAGATTAATTTATACTTTTATTTCTGTACTGTAGGACAGAAAAACAGAAGGAGCGTGACTCATTTGGAAGGGGAAAATCAAGGCTCCTGCAACTGTAATCTCCAGCAGGAGCCGTTCTACTACAACTGTAGGTGAGAAAATAGAGCCATATAAAGCTAGAATAGGCAGTTGGGTTATCCATGACCCATCTGGAAGAGTAGAATCAGTGGTCCTGTATCTGGAATCTCCAGCAGGAGCCGTTCCACTGCAACGGGAGGGGTGTAAACCTAGACTTAACTCCTAGGCTTAGCCTTAAGCTAACCCTAGACTCTAAAACCCAACCCTAACACCTAACCTTAACCGTAGACTAGCTTAAACCTAATCTTTAACCCAAATTTTAACTTTAGACTAACCATAAACCTAAATCTTAACCCTAACCTTAACCTCACCCTAACCATAACCAATTAACCCTAATTTTTATTACCCTAACTATAACCAATTAACCCTAATTTTTATTACCCTAACTATAACTAATTAACCCTAATTTTTATTACCCTAACTATAACCAATTAACCCTAATTTTTATTACCCTAACCATAACCTAGAGGGTAATAATTAATAAATAGAATAATTTAATTGGACATGGGACACAAGCCTGGGCATGATCACCCTATGGCTGGCCGCCTCGGATGAAGGTGTATAGTGTTTAAAGGCTGAAACACCTGATGACTCTGAGGTACACTACTGATGATGTGTCCTAAAATTTCTTCATTTACTTCTTTAGTCATAACATATTTTAGGTAATAAAATTAATTTAATTTATACTACACCCCAAAACCCAATTACTGAGTGTGATTTAGCACCGTTGTGGACATGAGACCTGATGAGATGATTTCTGAGCCTGATGGTTTGTAAGAGGTCGGCCCGTGCACAACGATGACCCTTGATTTTCTTCGAGGGCATCGGATACTCAGGGTTTATAACCCTGAACTTTAAACCCAACTCAGCCAGTGCCATCCGTAGTCACCCACTGGGGACGTCTACGAGGTAGGCCCGTGCATAACGATGACCCTTGACTTATTGAGGGCATCGTATACCCCGCCAGTGCCACCCATAATTCACTAACCAGGGACGTGTACGAGGTAGGCCCGTGCACCCGCCAGGGCCACCCGTAAACCCACCAGGGACATGTACGAGGTGGGCCCGGGCACCCCGCTAGTGTCACCCGTAATTCACCCACCAAGGTCATGTACGAGGTAGACCTATGCAACGCAAGTGTCACCCGTGTTTCACTCACTAGGGACGTACACGAGGTAGGCCGATGCACCCCGCCAGTGCCACCCGTAATTCACGCACCAGGGATGTATACGAGGTAGGCCCGTGCACCCGCCAGGGCCACCCGTAAACCCACCAGGGACATGTACGAGGTGGGCCCGGGCACCCCGCTAGTGTCACCCGTAATTCACCCACCAAGGTCATGTACGAGGTAGACCCATGCAACGCAAGTGTCACCCGTGTTTCACTCACTAGGGACGTACACGAGGTAGGCCGATGCACCCCGCCAGTGCCACCCGTAATTCACCCACCAGGGACGTGTATGAGGTAGGCCCGTGCAACTCGCCAGTGCCACTCGTGGTTCAAACACGAGGTAGGCCCGTGCACCCTGCCAGTGCCACCAGTAGTCATCCATTGGGTGCAGTTAACTCTCGCTATTGGTCTCTGTCCCTCTGGTATAATTAGAATTATGCTCTATGTGGTAAACATTTTTCGAATCCCCAACAGGAGCCGCTCCGCTGTAACTGTTAGTGAAAACAGTCAGAAACATTAAAAATAAATATAATTATGTTTAAATAAACCATTAAAATTATACAAAATAATCTCCACGGCAACTGTAGTGGAGAGAGAAAAAATAGGAATTATTAAATTACACAAAATAATCTCCACGGCAACTGTAGTGGAGAGAGAAAAAATAGGAATCATTAAATTAGACACAAATAATCTCCACGGCAACTGTAGTGGAGAGAGAAAAAATAGGAATCATTAAATTAGACACAAATAATCTCCACGGCAACTGTAGTGGAGAGAGAAAAAATAGGAATCATTAAATTAGACACAAATAATCTCCACGGCAACTGTAGTGGAGAGAGAAAAAATCTAAAGACTTAGAAAAATAGATATAATTATTTTAATGAGAATAGTTCTTTAAATAAATCATTAAATCATATATATCAATCTCCACGGCAACTGTAGTGGAGAGGAAAAAATAGGAAGGAAACATAATTAAATGACTGGGCCTGTACCTGGAATGTCCAGCAGGGGCCGCTCCACAGCAACTGCAGTGGAGAAAACAGTACATGAAGAAGTGGCAATTCACTGGGTTAGCCGCTACCCACATGGAAAACGGGAAGCAATGCTCCTGCACCTGGAATCTCCAGCAGGAGTTGCTTCACTACAGCTGTAGGTGAGATTAAATAGGAAGATTTAGATTGATAGATTAATTTATACTTTTATTTCTGTACTGTAGGACAGAAAAACAGAAGGAGCGTGACTCATTTGGAAGGGGAAAATCAAGGCTCCTGCAACTGTAATCTCCAGCAGGAGCCGTTCTACTACAACTGTAGGTGAGAAAATAGAGCCATATAAAGCTAGAATAGGCAGTTGGGTTATCCATGACCCATCTGGAAGAGTAGAATCAGTGGTCCTGTATCTGGAATCTCCAGCAGGAGCCGTTCCACTGCAACGGGAGGGGTGTAAACCTAGACTTAACTCCTAGGCTTAGCCTTAAGCTAACCCTAGACTCTAAAACCCAACCCTAACACCTAACCTTAACCGTAGACTACCTTAAACCTAATCTTTAACCCAAATTTTAACTTTAGACTAACCATAAACCTAAATCTTAACCCTAACCTTAACCTCACCCTAACCATAACCCATTAACCCTAATTTTTATTACCCTAAATATAACCAATTAACCCTAATTTTTATTACCCTAACTATAACTAATTAACCCTAATTTTTATTACCCTAACTATAACCAATTAACCCTAATTTTTATTACCCTAACCATAACCTAGAGGTTAATAATTAATAAATAGAATAATTTAATTGGACATGGGACACAAGCCTGGGCATGATCACCCTATGGCTGGCCGCCTCGGATGAAGGTGTATAGTGTTTAAAGGCTGAAACACCTGATGACTCTGAGGTACACTACTGATGATGTGTCCTAAAATTTCTTCATTTACTTCTTTAGTCATAACATATTTTAGGTAATAAAATTAATTTAATTTATACTACACCCCAAAACCCAATTACTGAGTGTGATTTAGCACCGTTGTGGACATGAGACCTGATGAGATGATTTCTGAGCCTGATGGTTTGTAAGAGGTCGGCCCGTGCACAACGATGACCCTTGATTTTCTTCGAGGGCATCGGATACTCAGGGTTTATAACCCTGAACTTTAAACCTAACCCTAACCCTAACCCTAACCCCTAACCCCTAACCCTAACCCTAACCCAAACCCTAACCCTAACCCTAACCCTAACCCTATCCTAAATACCCTAAACCCTAACCCTAACCCTAACCCTAAACCCTAACTCTAACCCTAACCCTAACCCTAAACCCTAACCCTAACCCTAAACCCTAACCCTAACCCTAACCCTAACCTAACCCTAACCCTAACCCTAACCCTAAACCCTAACCCTAACCCTAACCCTAAACCCTAACCCTAACCCTAACCCTAACCCTAAACCCTAACCCTAAACCCAACCCTAACCCTAACCCTAACCCTAAACCCTAACCCTAAACCCTAACCCTAACCCTAACCCTAACTAACCCTAACCCTAACCCTAACCCTAATCTTAACCTTAGACTAACCGTAAACCTAAATCTTAACCCTAACCTTAACCTAACCATAACCAATTACTCCTAATTTTTATTACCCTAACCATAACCAATTAACCCTAATTTTTATTACCCTAACCATAACCAATTAACCCTAATTTTTATTACCCTAACCATAACCTATTAACCCTAATTTTTATTACCCTAACTGTAAAATTTTAAACCTAACTTCAACCTAGAGGTTAATAATTAATAAATAAAATAATTTAATTGGACATGGGACACAAGCCTGGGCATGATCACCCTATGGCTGGCCGCCTCGGATGAAGGTGTATAGTGTTTAAAGGCTGAAACACCTGATGACTCTGAGGTACACTACTGATGATGTGTCCTAAAATTTCTTCATTTACTCTTTTAATCATAACATATTTTAGGTAATAAAATTAATTTAATTTATACTACACCCCAAAACCCAATTACTGAGTGTGATTTAGCACCGTTGTGGACATGAGACCTGATGAGATGATTTCTGAGCCTGATGGTTTGTAAGAGGTCGGCCCGTGCATAACGATGACCCCTGATTTTTTTCGAGGGCATCGGATACTCAGGGTTTAGAACCCTGAACTTTAAACCTAACCTAACCCTAACCCTAACCCTAACCCCCCCCCCCCAATTCCCCCCAAAAAAAGAACCTGAAATTAAATCTGCCCCTAAACCTAAAACCTAACCCTAAACCTAACCTTAACCCTAATCCCAAAATGCTAGCCCTAAAACCTAACCTAACCTGAAATCAAATCTGCCCTTAAACCTAAAACCTAACCCTAAACCTAACCTTAACCCTAATCCTAAAACGATAGCCCTAAAACCTAACCTAACCTGAAATTAAATCTGCCCTTAAACCTAAAACCTAACCCTAAACCTAACCTTAACCCTAATCCCAAAACACTAGCCCTAAAACCTAACCTAATCTGGAATTAAATCTACCCTTAAACCTAAAACCTAACCCTAAACCTAACCTAATCTTAACCCTAGTCCCAAAAGAAACTTAACTATAAACATTAGACCCAAAACCTAATCTTAACCCTGCCCTTGCCTTAAACCTAACCTTAACCCCAAACTTAGTTCTTAGTCCCTTGTGGCCATAGCCCTAAATCCTAAATACCCTAATCCAGCCAGTGCCATCTACAGTCATTGGATTACAGAAGAATGCCATCTCTCCCTTGTCTCTTCCTTTTCCTGGAACAAGAAAAATCTCAAAGGGTCAAATTAAAACACATTGGACATTTTTTTAAAAAAATAATTATTTACTTAATGGTTTAAATTTCAATGGGCATTTCCATAAAAAAGAAACTTCATATAGTTTAGGAACATAGAACATTCATTCATAAATATAATAGCAATTGACCTCTAAAAACAATGGATTAAAATAGGAGACATAAATTAAATATTATCTTCCAAATTAATATATTAACATCTACTTTAAAAACATTTAAACATTACCTTTAATGATCTTTCATCTTTCTATGTAATTATTTTTCCTTATTTCTCCTTATTTTTCACTAAAAAGAGAAAAGATTAGGTGAAAAGGAGCCTTTTCTGCTCATCAGAAAAAGGACCTAATTTAATAACCTCCAACGGCCACTAGATGGCGGTCGAACAACACAGATGACGGAGAGCATCGTTTAAAATTTCAAACGGTCAACTAGGGGCGGTCCTACAACAGAGCTGAGCAAGGAGCTGAGTAGGACTCACATTACACAGCCAGATCCACTCGGAGAGAGACACGGACAGACAGTCATCTACTTCTCTACCTTTCTCCTGAGACAAGACCACAAAAGCTCTTTTTAGAGCTTCAACTTTAAACTTTCTTTTGATTTATTTCATTTCAGACTTCAATTTGATTTAATTTAATTTACTTTGTTGATTTAAAGTTTTTTTCCCTATTTGGGGAAAGCTCATTTCTCTCCACTTGGGAAGGAGCATTATTTGAATCCTCCTTCAATTCTCTCTCCCTTTTTGGTAAAGAGAAAAATATATATTCTTTTTATTTATTTTTTTGGTTTTCCCTGTTTACTCTACTGAGTTTATCTGACTTTTCCTACTTAGGAAGAGCCAGACCTGAAATTTTTCCCTTGTAAAAGCTCTCTCCCTATACGAGAAGAGAATTCTTTTTGGAAAGGGATTTTTGTTTTTGTATGTTTTTGTATCTTTTCTATGTAGGAAAGACCTTTTGCTACAAAAACAGATTCTCAATTTTTTTATACAAGTCTGTGCCTGAAGAAGGTTTTGTTAAAAACCGAAACGTTGCAACAACAGACTTGTATCTCAAAATTTAAAAATGTTTCAGTATAGACCTGGTCAAAATATGCAATTTAAAAGACAGGAACCTCGATTCTGGATGAGGTCTTCTGAGAGAGAGCCCCGTTACCACTGGATCAGACCTGACGTACGGTTTTTCCGGGCTGACAGTGGACCCAGGTCTCAGTATAGGAGACCTGAATGGCGTGATTATCGGCCTTTTCCGCCTGAAATCACAAGGGTTCGGGGACCTGTAAACAGATACGGCTACTCACATTTTCCCAACCGTGGGAATAATGTAAATTTTTCGAAACCCCAGGAACGGGATACAATACGTACCTGGACCAAAAACCACAGTGCTTCGGCACTGCAAAACCCAAGCGGCAAACAGGGTGCCGCACCTGCAAAACAGAGAACAAAACAAAATAACAAACACAAAAATAGGAAACACAACAAAAAGAACACAAATACAAATCTAGCTAACCCACAAACAAACACACAGGACAAAAATAGTGCTACTTACAAAAGATTTACTGGTCTGGTGAGGAGTTTATTTAATCTGATGCGGTCTCACCACCACATGGAGATGGTTGCGGCTAACGCTGAAACAGAGCCCCCAACCTTCTCCAGACTAACTGCTTACCTTTCTAAAGTGGTGAAACCAGCAAACATAACACCCCAGACCAGAATCTTGTTAGAGGGAAATGCTAGAAACTGGGCCTACACCACACGGCTCATACTCACAGAGCATTATCAAACACACATTAGCCAGGAAACAGCAGAGCTAATAAAGGTGGGGGTGCAGGACATGAGAGAGGCACTAGAGGTCGCCACTAGATGGTACCAAAAAAGGTACCCAAAGAAATACATGGGGGATGCAGTTAATAGTGTAGAAAAATTATTTCCACACTTCAAAGCACACCTGAGGCTGTAAGGGAGGAACAGGGGATAAATATGACCTCAGTGCAGGAGATTCCTCTAGATGAGGAGGATTTTCCACCTTTGCCCCAGCGGGTGGATACTCCCTCGCCACAGTCCACATCATGGGGAACTTTAACCCCTTTTCCTATCGCTCTGCCACCTCGTCCACCCAGAAAACAGTCCCGACAAAGAATCAAGAGACGAGAGTCTGCAATTAAAAATCCAGCAGTCGCCCATACGGAAGACTGTCTGGATTTAATCCAGATTCTGCCCTGTGCTGACACACAAGAGACTAGGAACCCGCCGCTTATTGAGGAGCCACGGAGGGAGTCCTTGTGTCTGTCACCAGCAATTGTGGAGGTGCATGCAGAGAGCAGCACTCCCACGCACACCCAGGGAACCGATGAGGACCCTCAGGTGAGATTGCTGGCAGAACCTGACTCCGCATTAAGCCCTGAAATACCCTTCACTCCAATGGTGAGGACTAAAGGGAGTGTACTGGATGAGATTATTTCACCAGTCGATCCCTTAGGCAGTGTTCCTAGAGAGGAACGAGAGGTGAGCCTCTTGCCGAACCCTCCCATGGAACCAGTGGTGGTGGGTCCAAAGACAGTAGGGACCTTTAGGCCCATCAGGCATATTAATACTAATACCTGCTGATAAGGGAAGTGTCACGGTGATCATGGATAGGGACGCCTATGTGAGGGAAGCAGAGAGACAATTACATCAGGAAAATTACTATAAGAAGCTCTCTGAACCTATCTTCCTAAAAACAGTTCCAGAGGTTCACAATATCCTGGCAGAATTACGGAAAGGAGGATTTATTAACAAAAAACAGGAAACTTACCTTAAGGGCCCTGACAGTCCACGTCAGAGGTTCTTCTATCTCCTTCCTAAAATCCATAAGGACCCTCTGTCCTGGAGTGTTCCTTTTGAAATGCCACCAGGCCGGCCCATTGTATCTGACTGTGGTAGTGAGACCTACGCCACAGCAGAATACATAGAACATTTTCTGAATCCAATTAGCACCAGACACCCAAGCTACATTAAGGACACATATGATTTCATAGATAAGATCAAGAACATCCACCTTCCACCTGACTGCCTCCTGTTCACCGTGGATATAGACAGTCTCTATACTAACATAGAGACTCCAGCGGGACTGGAGGCGGTGAAAGAGTGGTTCACGCGATACCCTGATAAAAGCAGACCTGACAATTTATTACTAAAATTATTGGAAATAAATTTAACTAAGAATGATTTTGAATTTGACTCCAAATTTTACCTTCAGGTCAAGGGTACTGCGATGGGGAAGAGGTTTGCCCCATCATATGCCAACATATTTATGGCCCGATGGGAGGAAGCGGCACTTGCTGCGTGGCACACCAAGCCTCTCTATTATTATAGATTCCTTGATGACATCTGGGGGGTCTGGCCTGGAACAGAAGAAGAATTCATACAGTTCACAGACCATCTTAATCGATTTAATCAATCGATTGGGATTAAATACACCTTACACAAAACAGAGGTCAGTTTTTTGGACACGGTAACCTACAAAGGTGATGGTTTTCTAAAGGACCATAAACTTCATGTCAAGGTCTACTTTAAGGAAACAGATACACATGCCCTTCTGTTTAAGTCCAGCTATCACCCTAAGCACACCTTTAGGGGGATTATTAAATCTCAACTCCTGAGATTCCGCAGAATCTGCACTCAGGAGGAGGATTTCTGGACGGCAAAAGAAATCCTTTTTCAGGCCCTCAGACGACGCGGATACTCCCGTTCATTTCTTCGGGGATGCCTGGAGGGATATCTGTCCAAAAAAGAGAAGGAAACCACAGAAATGATTCCATTGATCACCACCTTCTCGAAAGGGAGTGTGGATCTAAATAAAAAATTGAAAGAGAATTTCACCAATTTTACCATGTCTGATGGAATGCTGAATAATCACAGGATAATCTCGGCCTATCGTAAGAATAAAAATTTAAAGGACCTATTGGTGCACACTAAATTACCCCCATTACGGGAAACCAAAACTAAATTTAATAACATTTTGGAATTTGAACCAAAACGTTGGATTTCCAACCCAAATACTAAAACCTTATTTTCAATCTGGCCACCTCTAAAATCTGATGTCTCAAATTGTGTCTACTTAATTTATTGCTCTAAGTGTAATGTACAATATGTGGGTGAGACCAAGAATAACTTGGCTACCCGCATGTACCAACACAGACACAATTTGAGACACGGAAAAGAGGCTCACACCCTGTTGATTCAGCATTTCATCAGACATGGATCGGAATCACTGAGGGTTATGGGACTGGAGTACAGTCCTCTGTGGTCCCTCAGCACCAGAAAGAAAAAAGAGAGGGAATGGATAGAGAAACTGGGATCGATGCATCCGGGGGGCCTGAATGAACAAAAAAGGATAATTTTATAAATCTGTGCAGGAACTAAGGAGAATGGGAGGATTGATATTTTGTGATTAGTGACGGTGGATAGGCCAGTGCACAACACAGGTACCAGACCAGTGGGGTCATCCTGATGGGCTGGTGGCCGTGGGGATTTGGGACTTTGGTGATGGGGGACTATCTAAAGGATTGCACCTGATCCTTAACCCCACCGCTAACCCTAATCTGGACCCTGGCCCTAAACCTAGACTTGATCTTATCCTTAAACCTAACCTTAACCCTGCCCCTAACCCTAACCTTAACCAAACAACCCCCCCCCCCAAAAAAAAACAACCTGAAATTAAATTTGCCCTTAAACCTAAAACCTAACCCTAAACCTAACCTTAACCCTAATCCCAAAACGCTAGCCCTAAAACTTAACCTAACCTGAATCAGATCTGCCCTTAAACCCAAAACCTAACCCTAAACCTAACCTTAACCCTAACCCTAAAACGCTAGCCCTAAAACCTAACCCAACCTGAAATTAAATCTGTCCTTAAACCTAAAACCTAACCCTAAACCTAACCTTAACCCTAATCCCAAAACGCTAGCCCTAAAACCTAACCCAACCTGAAATTAAATCTGTCCTTAAACCTAAAACCTAACCCTAAACTTAACCTTAACCCTAATCCCAAAACACTAGCCCTAAAACCTAACCTAACCTGGAATCAAATCTGTCCTTAAACCTAAAACCTAACCCTAAACCTAACCTTAACCCTAATCCCAAAACACTAGCCCTAAAACCTAACCTAACCTGGAATTAAATCCACCCTTAAACCTAAAACCTACCCCTAAACCTAACCTTAACCCTGGTCCCAAAACGCTAGCCCTAAAACCTAACCTAACCTGGAATTAAATCCACCCTTAAACCTAAAACCTAACCCTAAACCTAATCTAATCTTAACCCTAGTCCCAAAAGAAACCTAACTATAAACACTAGACCCAAAACCTAATCTTAACCCTGCCCTTGCCTTAAACCTAACCTTAACCCCAAACTTAGTTCTTAGTCCCTTGTGGCCATAGCCCTGAATCCTAAATACCCTAACCCTAACCCTAACCCTAACCCTAAACCCTAACCCTAACCCTAACCCTAACCCCTAACCCTAACCCTAACCCTAACCACTCTCCCTAAACCAATCCAAACACTTAACCATACTCCCTAAACCAATCCAAACACTTAACCACTCTCCCTAAACCAATCCAAACACTTAACCACTCTCCCTAAACCAATCCAAACACTTAACCACTCTCCCTAAACCAATCCAAACACTTAACCACTCTCCCTAAACCAATCCAAACACTTAACCACACTCCCTAAACCAATCCAAACACTTAACCATACTCCCTAAACCAATCCAAACACTTAACCACTCTCCCTAAACCAATTCAAACACTTAACCACTCTCCCTAAACCAATCCAAACACTTAACCACTCTCCCTAAACCAATCCAAACACTTAACCACTCTCCCTAAACCAATCCAAACACTTAATCATACTCCCTAAATTATAATAACACTAAAATACAGCCCCTACGCAATCATAACTCTGTTCATCTACTAACACCTAGACTAAAAAACCCCAACACTAAACTAAAAACAGTAAATACTAAACGAAACACACCACAACACAACACACACTACACCACAGCACACCGCACAACACACACTGCACTTCACAACGCACCACACACACCACACTACACACATAGGCAGCACACACAGCGCACTGCACCACACAACAACACACATTACACCACAACACACCGCACAACACAACACAATAGACCAATGGCAACAACTCCACATCCTTAAATGATTAGATAGAGACTTAGAACCTATGAAAACATACCAAAATTCCCCCAAATAGGCGAATTCTCCCAATATGCAAATGAGGAACATCTTCACATCTTTAAATGTTAATAACTTTTAAACAAAATTAGATCGAGACATAGAACTTTTTGCTAATAAAACTACACACTTTTCCCAACAATACTACATCATAAAACCATACGCATTCACCCCGATGGAATTTACTACTGCTAAGACAGACTAGGCTTACCAAAACCACAATACATTTAGGTGGGGGGAGCGCTGATGGTAGAAGCTTGACTCATCCTACATCTTTAAAGGTAAGGGATGAGTCCGCCATTGGTGTACAACCCCAAACAGGAGAGCCAAAGCGGTAGAAGCTTGGTATCTTCCCAGAAAAATTTCAGTGTTGGCTAACACCAGCCTGGAATTCAAAGGGAAGTTATCCGCCGGCTTGGATCTCCGCCCAAGACTGTCTGGGGGGTGACGTATTGCACGGTACCTACCTTCCCGGGGCTTGGAGTCGATCACCTGGCAACGGGTGATTGCGGCACGGTTTCCGATTCTGAGGGTCCTGGGAGGCAGTGATCGGTTCGCGGCTGGCCCTGGGCCTTTGGTCTTTGGATTCCGAGCTCTGGTGTATGCCAGGGTGGGCCTAAAGGCCTGTCTGGCTGACCTGGGTAACCTAGCGGTGCTAACAAAGGGTCAGTTGGGCAGGAGGTAAGTATTCAGCCCCCCTGGGTCCACTAGGACAGCACGCAGGGACGGTGGTCTGGGGCATACAGACCTTAAATGAGCGCCCAGTCTCCTACTTATATTAATAGCAATAACAGTGATAATGACAATAATAATAAAAAGGAAACTAATTACTTTCTAAAGGATAAAATAATTAAATTGGACATGGGACACAAGCCTAGGCATGATCAACCTATGGCTGGCCGCCTCGGACGAAGGTGTATAGTGTTTAAAGGCCGAAACACCTGATGACTCTGAGGTACACTACTGATGATGTGTCCTAAAATTTCTTAATCTACTATTTCTGTACTCTAATTTATCCACATATAAGGAATAATTCTCTTAGATATTTTTAATAATAAGAAAAACTAAAATACCAGGCGATTAGTAGGTAAGCTAACGATAATGTGTCCTAAAATGTCTTAATGTATTATCTCACACCTGTTCGTTCTCTGACTTGCCGTTGTGGGAAGGAGAATGAATAGGTGAAAAACATAGGCCAAATCAGGCCTCGAGGGTGCCCTGCTCAGTCTAGTGGCGCACTTCTCTCTTCACCTCTTTGTTCTTTGCCTCGCGAAGCAGTTAGAAGAATCAAATATAAATACAACTCTAATTTATCCATATATAAGGAATAATTCTCTTAGTAAATTAAAAAACCTAAAATACCAGACTACTAGTAGGTGCCCTAATGATAATGTGTCCTAAAAATTTCTTAAATATATTATCTCACACCTGTTCGTTCTCTGACTTGCCGTTGTGGGAAGGAGAATGAATAGGTGAAAAACATAGGCCAAATCAGGCCTCGAGGGTGCCCTGCTCAGTCTAGTGGCGCACACTTCTCTTCACCTCTTTGTTCTTTGCCTCGCGAAGCAGTTAGAAGAATCAAATATAAATACAACTCTAATTTATCCATATATAAGGAATAATTCTCTTAGTAAATTAAAAAAAAAAAAAAAAAAAAAAAAACCTAAACTACCAGACTACTAGGAGGTGTGCTAATGATAATGGGTCCTAAAATTTCTTAATATTTTATCTCACACCTGTTCGTTCTCTGACTTGCAGTTGTGGGAAGGAGAATGAATGGGTGAAAAACATAGGCCAAGTCAGGCCTCGAGGGTGCCCTGCTCAGTCTAGTGGCGCACTCCTCTCTTCACCTTTTTGTTCTTTGCCTCGCAAAGCATTTAGAAGAATCAAAGATAACTTAGCCCGAATACAATTATAAATAAAAAAAAAAAAGTTTTCCAACAAACAAAAGGAGATTCATCCACAGACGGAGGAACTGAAAGGCCCGATGGCGTGACTTAACAAGCGGTGGCCCGTGCAATACCCTTGAGCTTCCTATCTAACCACGGCTGTTGAGGACAGTTGATGGGGGAAGTCATTGTATGTTCTCTAAACCTAACCCTAACCCTAACCCTAACCCTAATCCCAAACCCAGCCCTAAAACCTAACCGTAAACCCAGCCCTAAAACCTAACCGTAACCCTAAACCCCAGCCCTAACCCTAACCCCTAACCCTAACCCCTAACCCTAACCCCTAACCCTAACCTTTTGCTAATAAAACTACACACTTTTCCCAACAATACTACATCATAAAACCATACGCATTCACCCCGATGGAATTTACTACTGCTAAGATAGACTAGGCTTACCACAATACATTTAAGTGGGGGGAGCGCTGATGGTAGAAGCTTGACTCATCCTACATCTTTAAAGGTAAGGGATGATTTAATAAAGATTAAATATATAATGGTTCATTATCTAGAATGACATTAAATCTTGAGGCAGACAAACTGATATGACAAACTGTTTGATCATATACTTCTATCTCTCCCATAAATATTCTGGATCCCTCTCAAAATAAAGCTATAAACAAGCTTATCACAACTAGCATAGGACAAGTGACTCCAAACATTTCATGGTATAGTGACTAACAGTGTTCAGGATGAAGGTCAAGATGCATAAAAGTTAAAGTAATCACCAAGTCTAACATGGAAAGATGATTAACTACAAGTCCCAAATTACTTTTATCTAACACTCAATAATTGTCTCTTTTTGTGCAGGTTGACTTGCAAGACAGGTGCCGCCTTCATCCAAAAAAAGGTATGAATTGAAGATACAAAAGTTCCTTTAAATGGCTTTGACAAAACAGATTGAATATGACAATGTTTTGTATGTTCTGTATTATTGTGTACTATGTCTTGCAGAAAACCATCTTATTGGACAATTAAACGAAGAGCAAAAGAATGGGTTGATAGAGACACAGAGTCAACTCAGGCAACAGGGTGGGGGCAGAGCCCAAATTTAGAAAAAGAAAACAATACAATAGGTGAAGATGGCGATGATGACAACATAGAATTCATGGACTGCCAAAGTACTGTGTGTGACAGTGACTTTGGTTCCTGTACTAATGATTTGCCTGAATTTAATTCTGGATCTGACTCTGAAACAGAGTGCAACTCTTTACAGGATGAACTTGCGAAATGGGCGGCTGAGCACCACATTACGCACAATGCCGTAAATGCCCTGCTAGCTGTCCTTGGCAAGCATCACCCAACTTTACCTAGAGATGCTAGGACACTGTTAGGTACAGTGAGGTCAAGTGAATTTGCAATTCAGGAGAAAGCCGGTGGTCGTACTGCTACTTTGGTGTGCTTCACTCAATAATGCACATTCTACAAAAAAAAACAAGAGTTTATTGATCAGTAACAAACATTTGAAACTTCAAATCAACATTGATGGGCTGCCACTTTTCAAAATTCTATTCTTGGAACTGTTCTAAACTTACCACACCATGAGCCCGTCACAATTGGACTGTTCTGTGGTGCAAGAAAGCCTGATTCAGCAAGTGAGTTCCTCGATGACCTCGTATCAGAGATAGTTGAGCTGGAAGATGGTTTTGACTTTGAGGGAATCAGGCTACGCTTAAAGGTCTCCTCTGTGGTTTGCGATGCACCGGCACGTGCTTTTGTTAAGTGTGTAAAAGGTCACACAGGGTACCATGGATGTGAGAAATGCACACAGGACGGAGTTTACATGGACAACAGAATGACGTATCCAAGAACGGACATGCCACTCAGAACCGATGAAAGTTTCAAAAATAAGACAGATTCAGATCACCACCTTGGCATTTCACCTTTAGAAAGAACATCTTCGGGAATGGTCTCTGGGTTCCCTCTTGATTATATGCACCTTGTGTGCCTAGGTGTCATGCAGCGACTTCTTCACCTGTGGCTGAAGTTAGGTCCTCTCACTTGTAGGCTGCCTGGGTTTCAGCAAAACCTATTAACAGAGCGACTGCTGGGTGCTCAGAGCTGCGTCCCTGTGGAGTTTGCATGTAAACCAAGGTCTCTCAGAGAAATTGACAGATGGAAAGCCACAGAATTTAGGCAATTTTTATTGTACATGGGCCCTGTCCTGCTCAAAGATGTACTGCACACCGCAGTGTATGAAAATTTTCTGCTTTTGTTTGTGGGAATTTTCATACTCAGCAATAATAGCGTGATCGAGGACTACCTGGGCTATGCCAATGACATATTGGGTCTTTTTGTGTCTCATTTTGGAGAGCTGTATGGCCCTAAATTTGTCTCCTACAATGTTCACAATTTAGTGCATCTTGCACAAGATGTAAAAAACCATGGTGCTCTCGACAGCTTCAGTGCTTTCCAATATGAAACCCACCTGAATAAAATTAAAAAAAAAAGCTCATTAGGAAACCTAGCTGCCGTCTGAGTCGGATTGTAAAGAGACTATCCAGAGAAGCCATGGAGTGACAGCATGGAGAAAAAGACAAGTGTGTCAAAAGAACATACTTCTGGTCCTCTTTCACCACCTTTCTGTGGTGCAACACAGTACAAAGAGCTGGCAACCTCACTCTTCACTGTCAAACTTGACCAAGCCAACAGTCATCTTTATTTGGGGGGGAAAGTTGTCAAGGTTAAAAATATTATGTCTTACAGGAATGAAGTATATGTTGCATACAGTCATTTGAGCAGCATGATCCATTCTTTCAATATCCAGTCATCATCGACAATTGGCATACATTTGGTCCACGGACTTACAAGAACGATAAACTACTGCAAAGTAAACCAAATAGAGGGGAAGGCCTTTGTTATTCCATACAAAGACAAATTTGTGTCAATTCCACTTTTGCATACAAAACAGCAGTAAATCACCATTCAGAACTTGGAATCATATGTTATACATATTTTTAAAGTTATTTGTAGATAGTACTGCAAGTTATACATCAAAAGGTACTGATATGTTCAATACTTTTAGTATTTTGTGATCAACAAGAATTTATTAGATCATAAATCTAATTTTCTTATTACCTGATTTTATGCTGCAAGATCTTAATGAAAAATGGATGTTACAGATAATCATCATCATTGTTCATCATTGTTCTTGATACAGTTTTTTTTTCACCAAACAATCTACATGTACAATTATTTCTATGATAATTTTATTGATTTAATATTTTTTTCCTACAATTAAATTGTTTTTATGAAAACATTGATTTCAAGCTTTGGAATGGCTGTCCAGATGGAAAATTATTTATTTAGGCATTAAATAACTAAAAAAAAAGATCTTACACATTTAATTTTGGGGGTCTGGGGTCTGGTTTCACAATACAGCTCACAATGTACCTCATAGTGGAGTTTGTCAACGAGGGGCAAACTGGACCAGTGGCAAAGTCCTGGTACATGGATGGGTTCTCCTGGTGGCCTCCCTATAAAGATCAAAGCCGGCTTTTAAAAAGTGTTAAAAAAGCTGAGGTCCCCCATCCAGATAAAGGGTGGAAAAAGCACAGTGTGCGAATCCTTTATGAAGCAGGTAATGAAGACATGCATATGTTAACATAGTACAGAACAAAGTATTATTATGTCCTCACCATAGCATGATAGATGGTTCTTTTTCATGGCCGTCATTCTTTCCCCCCAGAATCATTTGATAACGTTGTTTCTAAATGGAAAAAAAGTCATGCTACACGTCAGATCTGAACTCTGACACAGAGATTCTAGGAAAGAGAGTCAGCAAGTAAGCTGTGCATTCTGTACAATTAGTGTTTTAGAACAATTCTGTGATAGAACCCGTTATTAACATACTTTTACTTGTAGAAGAAAAGTATACTCTTCAACGGAGGAAGATGAATCGCCACCGGTGGAAAAAAAAAAAATCCCACTGCCCCAAGACCCCCAGCCCCACCACAGACTTGTAGACAGCCTGGACCTGGAACACATAATGGTATTGCATTTAACTTCACAATAAGGATGCTACCATAATGGTTTATTACTATACGTTTACAGTACTGTGCTAAAGTCAGAGATCACATTTTATTTATCATAACATTAAGTGCAAGTTTTCCACCCTTACCTTTGTTACAGCTGTAATTCTTTTCAGTTTTTCTGCAGAGAGGTTTTCCATAACTACAAAGTTCAGTCTTTGAAGTTGGAGCATTTTCTGCTTCTCACTATCCAAGACATCCCAATGACATTCAAAGACGTTAAGGACTCTTAATATCCTGAAAGAAGGATATGCTGAAATATCCTGAAAAATCAAGAACTTGCAAAAAAAAAATGGTCTCTGACATTTACACAGTCTTCTGTATCTCTGTGAAATATTTAAGTGTAAAGCCACAAATATAAAGAGTGTATTATGCTACAATAGTTAAACCAGCGTAATGTCCCTTAATAATATTGTCCCATATGATACCTATTCCTTACTTATTTTTTTGCATTCTCAGCATTGTACAGCAGCTTCCAGTCGGGAGCAAGAGCAGAGCAAGAGTGGTGCAACAAACCATCAGATGTTCAAGGTATAATGCCTGAAACATTTCCAAGGGTCTTACATCTGTAGCACACTGCCAATTGCCATGAACAAAAATGTAAAGGCTTTCCTGTAATTATAAAAAAAAGCATTTATTAAATCCAAGTACAATCCTTGGATAATCAAGTTATTAAAAGAAAGTACAGGAAAGCAGATAAAAACTACTTCGAACGTTACTACATAGTAGCCCAACAGTAATACAATGTATGCCTCTTTAAACAACTAATATTCTCAAACAATGGCAATTTATAGTATGGCAGTTAACTTACCTTAACTTGTTTCACCTTTAGCCCAGGACAACCAGCAGGGAGACAATATTTATACAGATCTGTCAAAAATGCATGGTAATACCAATCATTAAGTAATATAAAAAGACTGAGATCATCAATATTAATCTGTATCTGTATGGAGTGTAGTCACAAAAATATTACTAACAATATATTTTAAAATTATATTTAGGAAGGCCATTTTCTCCATGGGAACACTCAGGCCATCATATGTCACAGAGTAAGTTTCATAAAATGTTACAAAGGAACTGCCTTTGTCTAAATGTGTTTCAAAAGTTGTTGTCATTGTTCCTTTCCATTTCATGTTCTCTCTCTCTCTCTCTATAACCCTTATTCCCTGTTTATCTGTCTACCTACCGACCGACCTATCTATAGCTCCATCTACCTACAGCTCTAGCTAGAACCCTTATTCCCTAACTACCTACCTACCCATCTATAACTATCTATCTACCTATCCATCTACCTACAGCCCTCTATCTATAACCCTTATTCCCTATCTACCTAACGACCTATCTAGAAATCTCTATCTACAGCTCTAGCTATAACCCTTATTCCCTAGCTATCTACCTACATATCTGTAACTCTAACTTATCTAACTATTCATCTACCTACATCGCTATCTATCTCTCTATCTATAACCATTGTGTCCTGTCTAAGTAATCTTTAACTTTGTCTTTTTTTATTTATATGCACATCTAGTTTAAACACAATCACAAACAAATCAGCCGCATTCTACATCCACTTAAGAGATTGAAAGACGTAGCCTGGAATTGTGGTAAAAAAGGGCCTATTATGAAAATAATTTTAATGGCAATTCTTGTCAGATTTCTAGAATGTATGATTAGTAGTAACAGCAATTTGGTTCCAACAGCCCCTGCCATACAACAAGAGTCTTCTGAGTGGTCAATATCTAACCAGACCCCATGTAAGTTTGATTACTTTACTGAGCAGCCCTGAACAATGATTATAATCAAATATGTGAAATCAAGTTTGTTTCTGCATTTGATTCTGAAATTTCCTTGCAGATAGCTTTCAGGATACAAGACAAAGCCAACAGGTTCTACCTCATGGTAAGTCCAATGTGAGATATACATTCACGGTGAGTTCAATTAAAACATTTAATAATAGCAATGGGTTTCAGGTTTGTAATGTGTACAAATGTTCAGGGACACGTTTATTAAAGCCCTGTTCAGATTTGTTTTTTTTTTTAAATCGGGGGCAACGGTAAAAATCTTTTTACACGTCCTCAGTGGCAAAACTCTCACACCTAGACAGCAGTAAAATGACTCAACAAAAAAGCAAAGTTCTAATACTGTGTCCAATTCCACAGTTGTCATTTGTATTTTATTTTTTTTTTAGATTGTATTGTATTTTTCGCCCTTCGGCTGTAAAAACCTCAATTAGACGTTTCCTATAACCATTGTCCAAATGTTTTTTCAAAGACATTTCTTTAGTTTTATTTGTTTAGTTATATGACCTTCATCTTAATATTGTTACAATGAATATCAAATGTCCACATTTTTAATTATGTTAACAAGACAATGGTTTTCATAGGGTGTCCTAATTTTTCACATTACTGTAAAACAGTCTAGAACATAGAACACAAAACAGTCAAAATATAACAAAAAAAAAAGTATACTATCCAAAACATTTACAGATGTTATCCATAGTCAGTTAATTTCTTACAAGCTAAGAATAAACAGAGCAAAGTCCTGTTTTCTAGGCAGTGACTTTTCCTTTAAATTTCCGTGTTAACAGCACCTACACCACAACAATGGCAAACAGGGTGGAACATGCCCAATACGTATACATGGCCATCTCAGGATACAAGACAAGGCCAGGATGTTCTTTCTCATACAAATGGTGAGTTTACCTTAAACCTTACAAGCCATATACACCCATGCACCTCCTTGTATCTATACTTATTGTCTATTTTATCAGCTCCATTTTGGAGCACGCTGTAGTTTGTGCCGTGGTGGTGGTGTGTTAGTGTGTTGTGCTGGTATGCGCAGATGATACACAGGCCCGTAGCCAGCATTGTGATGGGGGGGGGATCTTTTTCCCCCAAAAGTGGACTTCATTTGGCTCTCTACTCCAATGCCCTCTAAATACACGAGCACACTTCAAACCTTTTAATTTAGACATATTTTATTCATTATAAGTTTGTTGTGAGTCTGTTGTTGCTGTCCTTATTTGTTCGTCTGTTGCTCCCCACTGTTAACATAAATCTGATATAAATGCAAGTGTTACTCAAACTTCCTACATCTGTGATGTGACTTCATTGTCTGTCTCTGTTGCTCACCTCAGTTGTCTGTTGCTATGTTCCATTGTCTCTGTTGCTGCCCTCCATTGTCTGTCTCTGATGTCGCTGTCCTTTATTGCCTGTCTCTCTACTGTTGACATAAATAGATAAGAATTACTTCATGAGGTACACTATCGGTATGGTCATTAAAACTTAAACGAATAATAAACGAAGAATAATAATAATAATGATATAAATTGAAGTGTTCCGTCTTATTCAAATCTTCCTACAACTGTGCTGGGACTTCATTGTCTCTCTCTTTTGCTCACCTAGGTCTGTTGTTGCTCTCCCTCCTCTGTATCTCTGTTGCTGTCTGTCTCTGTTGCTTTTCTTCATTGTCTGTCTATTTTTCCTCTCCATCTTTTGTATCTCGCCTTCTTTTTCTTTATTTTTTAATTGGGTCTTGCCTTCACTGTCTGTCTGTTTTTCCTCTCCTTTAGGGTCATTTTACGGGAAATCGGACACTTTGGAACTCAACCGATACAGATTTTAATCAATCTTTGTGTGCCTTTTTAGTGGCAATGTAGAACCCCAGAACTGCATTTGCATGAATCTGCCACTAATATAAAGGGAGAAATGGACTAAGAATGTTTTAAGTAAGAGGGTAGGGCACTACACATTCAACCTTGATTATGTCAATTTAAATTACAAACCGATGGTTTTGATGCTGTTTGAAAGCTCTTTTCTGGCTCTACAGAGTACACAAACAACATTGAACTCAACAGTTAGGCCCTTTTTAGTGGCAAGGTAGAACTCCAAAACTGCATTTGCATGAATCTGGCACTAATATTTCAGAGGTTGTTCATGACATTGCAGGCTATGTGTGGAAAAGATACTGTCCATTTTAAAATAGTTTGTTTATATTCAGATTTTAGTATTTTAATATCTCATAATTTATACTCGGCTAACTGTTGAGTTCAATGTTGTTTGTTTTTCACTTCCCTTTCGCAATGATAATGTGATGATGCCTAATAACAGAGAAGTGGCAATCCAGCGTGCGGCGAGTCTTGCAAAAAGGTTAAAAGGGGATAAAAGCTTCCAAGCAGAGTACAAGCAATTCATGGACAAAATGTTGGAACAGGACTATGCTGAGAAGATACCGTTGGATCAATTACACGTTGTTGAGGTTAAAATATGGTACATACCACATCATGGTGTTTACCACAGACGTAAAGGTACTTTACGTGTTGTGTTTGATTGTACCTCATCGTTTCAAAACACCTCCCTCAATAAAGAGTTACTTCAGGGTCCTGATCTGACAAACAATCTACTAGGTGTGCTCATGCGATTCCGTCAAGGACACATAGCCTTAATGGCGGATATCCAAGCTATGTTTCATCAAGTGAGGGTCCATAGAATACATGTGGACTTTCTCAGATTTCTGTGGTGGCCAGATGGAGATTTTGAGAAGATTACTGTATCAAAGTGCATCTTTTTGGTGCTATTTCATCACCCAGTTGTGCAAACTTTGCTCTGCAAAAAACTGCTCAAGACAACCAGCACAACTATGACAAAGAGGTAATTGAGACAATTCAAAACGATTTCTATGTCGATGACTGCCTCAAGACTGCAGACACAGAAATCCATGCTATTAAATTGCACAAAGGCCTCTCTGATTTGTGTTCCACAGGAGGATTCAAGCTTACTAAATGGGTCAGTAATAGCAAGAAAGTGCTAGAAGTCATCCCTGAAAATGAAAGAGCAAACATGGTAAAGGATCTGGAGTTGGACAAGAAAGATCCTTCAATTGAAAAAGTGCTTGGGATTCAGTGGAACTTGGAGGATGACACATTTGGATTTAAAGTGTCTGTGAATAGAAAGCCCCTCACTAGAAGAGGGATTTTATCCACTGTAAGTTCCATATATGATCCTTTAGGATTTCTTGCACCCTTTGTTTTAAAAGGCAAGCAGATTTTGCAGGCTCTCTGCAAGTCAGGCTGTGGTTGGGATAAAGTCATTTCTGATGCTATGCTCAATCAATGGAAGACATGGCTACAAGACACTGAACATCTCTCTGGTTTGAGAATCAATAGATGTATGAAACCAAAAGGCTTTGGCACTGTCATATCAGCTCAGCTGCATCACTTCTGTGATGCCAGTGAAGTAGGTTATGGTACTGTTAGCTACATCAGGTTCGCCAGTGACAGAAATGTACACGTTAGCTTAGTCAGTTCTCAAGGATATTAATAATGAACAAACAAGATTTTCAACCTTTGTGACCAACCGACTCACTGTCATCAGAGATCTTACAACAAAAGAGCAATGGAGATATGTAGGTTCAGCCAACAACCCGGCTGATGCTGCATCACGGGGTGTAACAGCAGCCTCCCTAATGTCCAAACACTGATGGACACTTGACTCGGAACCCCTGACACCTAATCATCTACCAAGAATGAAAGTTCAACAAGTCATACCCCCTGGGATCTTTCAGAGCACTGACTTGTATGTACGAAGAAGATGGAAACAGGTACAGTACATCACAGACCTATTCTGGAAACGGTGGATAAGGGAGTATCTTCCCATTATGCAAAAGAGATCCAAATGGAATTTGATCAAAAGGAACTTCCTGCCAAATGACTTAGAGGTCATCGTTGATGACAAAGCACCAAGAAATTCGTGGTTGCTAGGGAGGATTCTGAAGACTTTTCCAGATAAACAAGGTCTTGTCCGAGCAGCTTTGATCAAGACCAAGAACACTGTCCTGCAAAGACCAGTCAGTAAGCTCTGCTTGCTGATGGAAACATCGCAACAGTGATGGACCAGTGGTAAAGGCTGGATCCCAACGGTGGGTTAAGTGCTAGTAACCTCTAACCCCCAACTTTAAGAGGACAACTAAGGACTGATGAGTATTTTGTGTTTTTTGACATTATTGATTTACATTTTGTTGATTTAGACAATATCGTATGTAGATATGAATATAGATGTTTGCTCTGAAATTAATATAATCAGATGAAGTACTAGCAAAAAGAGTGAATGGTATATATGAATATGCTTTCTGGCTCCTCTTATTTAGATGCTATAATTGTGAGATACACAATTAGGGGCCAGGTGTTGGAGCCATTTTTATCTTTAATTTTCTAGGTCACTTGTGTTTGTACCCAACTAAATGTCTCCCTCATGTGGTGCATACCGGTCACTGCATCCATGTTTTCAGGGTTATCGGGTCCTTGACTTAAGGGAAATGGGTAGACCTAGCTAGTGCCCAGTCAGAAGAGCAAACAGTTTTTCCACCGCAGTCTGTAATTGATTTGTTTATTTATTTTGAGTTTTTTGTTAATTTCATATATTATGCTTTGTTTGAATAAACATCAACTAAACCTTAAGACAGCATCTGCGTGTGAACTGAAGTTTGGCTGGGACACATTCATTTGCCAAAGTTTTGCGAGTGTAAGCCTTAATGTGACTGGCTTTTGTCTTGCCAGAGCCACAAAGACAAAGAAACTACTGGTTGTTCAAGCAAACCCTGTTCAAGACTTGAAGCGTCAAATTGGCAGAAGCAGAATTTACATACTACCCAATTCACACGTATCTCTTTATAGACAGGTGGGCCATGATTGCATTACTTTTTTAAATTAAACTGAACTTTTCTTAAGGAAGAAAATGATTCAGTAACTTTGTATTTACATCTATGCCTGAGTTCTATTTTGTTTTGCTTTAGGCTTATTTACTTCCTTGTGCTGGCACAATCTTCGAAATATACCATAATAGTTTGTCATTGCTTAGGTTCAGTGCTGGATAAAGTGCAGTGAAAATGTGTATAGGTAAAACCTGCTAATTGAAGTTGTTTGCATTATTTGAGGTCATTAACTTATCATTTAGTTAATGATCTGATCTCTGTGAATATTTAGGAAAATAAACTGAAAAGTAATTTGAATACAAGAATATTGAAAATGTTTGTGCAGGCTACAGCATCCCTGAGTCAGAGCAGTGAAGGAAGATCCAGTGTTATTTCAGCAGCTGAGACGAGAAACAGTCCAGTACTTCCACAGCTGTGCCAGGTAGAAGCTAATACGGGTTGTTGAGGTTCAGAACATTTCACAGTTTGCTGATTTTCCTGCTCCAACACACGTTTCAGCTCATGTGCTCTTTGTAATTAGCCAATAAGATAAGGGTAGTTCTTAGTCAACGGAGAAAAGTAGTATTATGCTATCTAGTTGCTTAATTATTTTGAAACTTAGATTTTTTATAATTCTGTTTTTGGGTAAATAATCATTCATTATGAACAGAGGACTGCAATAATTCTTACAGGTCTCCCCCAGTGTACATTCTGAAATGGCCACAAGTGCATCAGCGTCAGAAAGTAATGTTGTAGACCTGACAGGCCAGGTGGTTTGCCATTTACATCTAACATTATTTTGTGAACGCAGTTTAGGAATTTTTGAAACACTGTAATTGACAAATTTAGCAATGCTGTCTCTGTTGTAGGATGAAAATAATGGCCACATATATGTAAATGCTGGCACTCCTGAGACCACTCTCTCGTGGTCTCGCTCGGTCGCGCGCGCTCTCTAGGGGTCTCGCTCGGTCGCGCGCGCTCTCTAGGTGTCTCGCTCGGTCGCGCGCGCTCTCTAGGTGTCTCGCTCGGTCGCGCGCGCTCTCTAGGTGTCTCGCTCGGTCGCGCGCGCTCTCTCGGTGCCTCGCTCGGTCGCGCGCGCTCTCTAGGTGCCTCGCTCGGTCGCGCGCGCTCTCTCGGGGTCTCGCTCGGTCGCGCGCGCTCTCTAGGTGTCTCGCTCGGTCGCGCGCGCTCTCTAGGTGTCTCGCTCGGTCGCGCGCGCTCTCTCGGTGCCTCGCTCGGTCGCGCGCGCTCTCTCGGTGCCTCGCTCGGTCGCGCGCGCTCTCTCGGTGCCTCGCTCGGTCGCGCGCGCTCTCTCGGTGCCTCGCTCGGTCGCGCGCGCTCTCTCGGTGCCTCGCTCGGTCGCGCGCGCTCTCTCGGTGCCTCGCTCGGTCGCGCGCGCTCTCTCGGTGCCTCGCTCGGTCGCGCGCGCTCTCTCGGTGCCTCGCTCGGTCGCGCGCGCTCTCTCGGTGCCTCGCTCGGTCGCGCGCGCTCTCTAGGTGCCTCGCTCGGTCGCGCGCGCTCTCTAGGTGTCTCGCTCGGTCGCGCGCGCTCTCTAGGTGTCTCGCTCGGTCGCGCGCGCTCTCTAGGTGTCTCGCTCGGTCGCGCGCGCTCTCTAGGGGTCTCGCTCGGTCGCGCGCGCTCTCTCGGGGTCTCGCTCGGTCGCGCGATCTCTCTCGGTGTCTCGCTCGGTCGCGCGATCTCTCTCGGTGTCTCGCTCGGTCGCGCGATCTCTCTCGGGGTCTCGCTCGGTCGCGCGATCTCTCTCGGGGTCTCGCTCGGTCGCGCGCTCTCTCTCGGTGCCTCGCTCGGTCGCGCGCGCTCTCTCGGTGCCTCGCTCGGTCGCGCGCGCTCTCTCGGTGTCTCGCTCGGTCGCGCGCGCTCTCTCGGTGTCTCGCTCGGTCGCGCGCGCTCTCTCGGTGTCTCGCTCGGTCGCGCGCGCTCTCTAGGTGCCTCGCTCGGTCGCGCGCGCTCTCTCGGTGCCTCGCTCGGTCGCGCGCGCTCTCTCGGTGCCTCGCTCGGTCGCGCGCTCTCTCTCGGGGCCTCGCTCGGTCGCGCGCTCTCTCTCGGGGCCTCGCTCGGTCGCGCGCTCTCTCTCGGGGCCTCGCTCGGTCGCGCGCTCTCTCTCGGTGCCTCGCTCGATCGGTCGCGCGCTCTCTCTCGGTGCCTCGCTCGGTCGCGCGCGCTCTCTAGGTGCCTCGCTCGGTCCGCGCGCTCTCTCGGGGCCTCGCTCGTTCGCGCGCTCTCTCTCGGGGCCTCGCTCGGTCGCGCGCTTTCTCTCGGGGCCTCGCTCGGTCGCGCGCGCTCTCTAGGTGCCTCGCTCGGTCGCGCGCGCTCTCTAGGTGCCTCGCTCGGTCGCGCGCGCTCTCTAGGTGCCTCGATCGGTCGCGCGCGCTCTCTCGGTGCCTCGCTCGGTCGCGCGCGCTCTCTCGGTGCCTCGCTCGGTCGCGCGCGCTCTCTAGGTGCCTCGCTCGTTCGCGCGCTCTCTCTCGGGCCTCGCTCGGTCGCGCGCGCTCTCTCGGTGCCTCGCTCGGTCGCGCGCGCTCTCTCGGTGTCTCGCTCGGTCGCGCGCGCTCTCTAGGTGTCTCGCTCGGTCGCGCGCGCTCTCTAGAGCGAGACCCCGAGCGAGGTGTCTCGCGCGCTCTCTCGGTGTCTCGCTCTTTCGCGCGCTCATCTCGGTGTCGTCGCTCGGTCGCGCGCGCTCTCTCGGTGTCTCGCTCGGTCGCGCGCGCTCTCTCGGTCTCTCGGTCTCTCGCTCGGTCGCGCGCGCTCTCTAGGTGTCTCGCTCGGTCGCGCGCGCTGTCTAGGTGTCTCGCTCGGTCGCGCGCGCTCTCTCGGTGCCTCGCTCGGTCGCGCTCGCTCTCTAGAGCGAGACCACGAGCGAGGTGTCTCGCGCGCTCTCTAGGTGTCTCGCTCGGTCGCTCTCTAGGTGTCTCGCTCGGTCGCGCGCGCTCTCTAGGTGCCTCGCTCGGTCGCGCGCGCTCTCTAGGTGTCTCGCTCGGTCGCGCGCGCTTTCTAGGTGTCTCGCTCGGTCGCGCGCGCTCTCTAGAGCGAGACCCCGAGCGCCGGCAGCGCGCTCTCTCGGTGCCTCGCTCGGTCGCGCGCTCTCTCTCGGTGCCTCGCTCGGTCCGCGCTCTCTCTCGGTGCCTCGCTCGGGCTCGGTCGCGCGCTCTCTCTCGGTGCCTCGCTCGGTCGCGCGCTCTCTCTCGGTGCCTCGCTCGGTCGCGCGCTCTCTCTAGGTGCCTCGCTCGGTCGCGCGCTCTCTCTCGGGGCCTCGCTCGGTCTGCGCGCTCTACTCTCGGTGCCTCTGCTCGGTCGCGCGCTCTCTCTCGGGCCCTCGCTCGGTCGCGCGATCTCTCTCGGGGCCTCGCTCGGTCGCGCGCGCTCTCTAGGTGTCTCGCTCGGTCGCGCGCGCTCTCTCGGTGTCTCGCTCGGTCGCGCGATCTCTCTCGGTGTCTCGCTCGGTCGCGCGCTCTCTCTCGGTGCCTCGCTCGGTCGCGCGATCTCTCTCGGTGCCTCGCTCGGTCGCGCGCTCTCTCTCGGTGCCTCGCTCGGTCGCGCGCTCTCTCTAGTGGTCTCGCTCGGTCGCGCGCTCTCTCTCGGTGTCTCGCTCGGTCGCGCGCTCTCTCTCGGGGATCTCGCTCGGTCGCGCGCTCTCTCTCGGTGCCTCGCTCGGTCGCGCGCTCTCTCTCGGTGCCTCGCTCGGTCGCGCGCTCTCTCTCGGTGCCTCGCTCGGTCGCGCGCTCTCTCTCGGTGCCTCGCTCGGTCGCGCGCTCTCTCTCGGTGCCTCGCTCGGTCGCGCGCTCTCTCTCGGTGCCTCGCTCGGTCGCGCGCTCTCTCTCGGTGCCTCGCTCGGTCGCGCGCTCTCTCTCGGTGCCTCGCTCGGTCGCGCGATCTCTCTCGGGGTCTCGCTCGGTCGCGCGATCTCTCTCGGGGTCTCGCTCGGTCGCGCGATCTCTCTCGGGGCCTCGCTCGGTCGCGCGATCTCTCTCGGGGTCTCGCTCGGTCGCGCGCTCTCTCTCGGGGTCTCGCTCGGTCGCGCGCTCTCTCTAGTGGTCTCGCTCGGTCGCGCGCTCTCTCTCGTGGTCTCGCTCGGTCGAGCGATCTCTCTCGGGGTCTCGCTCGGTCGCGCGCGCTCTCTCGGTGCCTCGCTCGGTCGCGCGCGCTCTCTAGAGCGAGACCCCGAGCGAGGTGTCTCGCGCGCTCTCTAGGTGTCTCGCTCGGTCGCGCGCGCTCTCTAGGTGTCTCGCTCGGTCGCGCGCGCTCTCTCGGTGCCTCGCTCGGTCGCGCGCGCTGTGTGTTTGTCTGTGTGTGAGTCTGTCTGTGTGTGTCTGTCTGTGTGTTTGTCTGTCTGTCTGTTTGTTTGTTTGTCTGTGTGTTTGTCTCTGTGTTTGTCACTGCGCTCTCTCGGTGTCTCGCTTTGTAGCGCGATCTCTCTAGGTGTCTCGCTTGGTCGCGCGCGCTCTCTAGGTGTCTCGCTCGGTCGCGCGCGCTCTCTAGGTGCCTCGCTCGGTCGCGCGCGCTCTCTAGGTGTCTCGCTCGGTCGCGCGCGCTCTCTAGGTGCCTCGCTCGGTCCGCGCTCTCTCTCGGTGTCTCGCTCGGTCGCGCGCTCTCTCTCGGTGCCTCGCTTTCTCTCGGTGCCTCGCTCGGTCGCGCGCTCTCTCTCGGTGCCTCGCTCGGTCGCGCGCTCTCTCTCGGTGCCTCGCTCGGTCGCGCGCACTCTCGGTGCCTCGCTCGGTCGCGCGCTCTCTCTCGGTGCCTCGCTCGGTCGCGCGCTCTCTCTCGGTGCCTCGCTCGGTCGCGCGCTCTCTCTCGGTGCCTCGCTCGGTCGCGCGCTCTCTCTCGGTGCCTCGCTCGGTCGCGCGCTCTCTCTCGGTGCCTCGCTCGGTCGCGCGCTCTCTCTCGGTGCCTCGCTCGGTCGCGCGCTCTCTCTCGGTGCCTCGCTCGGTCGCGCGCTCTCTCTCGGTGCCTCGCTCGGTCGCGCGATCTCTCTCGGTGCCTCGCTCGGTCGCGCGATCTCTCTCGGGGTCTCGCTCGGTCGCGCGATCTCTCGCGGGGTCTCGCTCGGTCGCGCGATCTCTCTCGGGGTCTCGCTCTCTCTCGGGGTCTCGCTCGGTCCCGCGATCTCTCTCGGGGTCTCGCTCGGTCCCGCGATCTCTCTCGGGGTCTCGCTCGGTCGCGCGATCTCTCTCGGGGTCTCGCTCGGTCGCGCGATCTCTCTCGGGGTCTCGCTCGGTCGCGCGATCTCTCTCGGGGTCTCGCTCGGTCGCGCGATCTCTCTAGTGGTCTCGCTCGGTCGCGCGATCTCTCTAGTGGTCTCGCTCGGTCGCGCGATCTCTCTAGTGGTCTCGCTCGGTCGCGCGATCTCTCTAGTGGTCTCGCTCGGTCGCGCGCTCTCTCTCGGTGCCTCGCTCGGTCGCGCGCTCTCTCTCGGTGCCTCGCTCGGTCGCGCGCTCTCTCTCGGTGCCTCGCTCTTTCGCGCGCTCTCTCTCGGTGCCTCGCTCTTTCGCGCGCTCTCTCTCGGTGCCTCGCTCTTTCGCGCGCTCTCTCTCGGTGCCTCGCTCGGTCGCGCGCTCTCTCTCGGTGCCTCGCTCGGTCGCGCGCTCTCTCTCGGTGCCTCGCTCGGTCGCGCGATCTCTCTCGGGGTCTCGCTCGGTCGCGCGATCTCTCTCGGGGTCTCGCTCGGTCCCGCGATCTCTCTCGGGGTCTCGCTCGGTCGCGCGATCTCTCTCGGGGTCTCGCTCGGTCGCGCGCTCTCTCTCGGGGTCTCGCTCGGTCACGCGCTCTCTCTAGTGGTCTCGCTCGGTCGCGCGCTCTCTGTCGGTGCCTCGCTCGGTCGAGCGATCTCTCTCGGGGTCTCGCTCGGTCGCGCGCGCTCTCTCGGTGCCTCGCTCGGTCGCGCGCGCTCTCTAGAGCGAGACCCCGAGCGAGGTGTCTCGCGCGCTCTCTAGGTGTCTCGCTCGGTCGCGCGCGCTCTCTAGGTGTCTCGATCGGTCGCGCGCGCTCTCTCGGTGCCTCGCTCGGTCGCGCGCGCTCTCTCGGTGTCTGTTTGTCTGTGTGTGTTTGTCTGTGTGTGTGTTTCTGCGTGTGAGTCTGTCTGTGTGTGTCTGTCTGTGTGTTTGTCTGTCTGTCTGTCTGTCTGTTTGTTTGTGTGTTTGTCTCTGTGTTTGTCACTGCGCTCTCTCGGTGTCTCGCTTTGTAGCGCGATCTCTCTAGGTGCCTCGCTCGGTCGCGCGCGCTCTCTCGGTGCCTCGCTCGGTCGCACGCTCTCTCTCGGTGCCTCGCTCGGTCGCGCGCTCTCTCTCGGTGCCTCGCTCGGTCGCGCGCTCTCTCTCGGTGCCTCGCTCGGTCGCGCGCTCTCTCTCGGTGCCTCGCTCGGTCGCGCGCTCTCTCTCGGTGCCTCGCTCGGTCGCGCGATCTCTCTCGGGGTCTCGCTCGGTCGCGCGATCTCTCTCGGGGTCTCGCTCGGTCGCGCGATCTCTCTCGGGGTCTCGCTCGGACGCGCGATCTCTCTCGGGCCGCTCGTCGCTCTCTCTCGGGGTCTCGCTCGGTCCGCGCGATCTCTCTCGGGGTCTCGCTCGGTCCCGCGATCTCTCTCGGGGTCTCGCTCGGTCGCGCGATCTCTCTCGGGGTCTCGCTCGGTCGCGCGATCTCTCTCGGGGTCTCACTCGGTCGCGCGATCTCTCTCGGGGTCTCGCTCGGTCGCGCGATCTCTCTCGGGGTCTCGCTCGGTCGCGCGATCTCTCTAGTGGTCTCGCTCGGTCGCGCGATCTCTCTAGTGGTCTCGCTCGGTCGCGCGATCTCTCTAGTGGTCTCGCTCGGTCGCGCGATCTCTCTAGTGGTCTCGCTCGGTCGCGCGATCTCTCTAGTGGTCTCGCTCGGTCGCGCGCTCTCTCTCGGTGCCTCGCTCGGTCGCGCGCTCTCTCTCGGTGCCTCGCTCGTTCGCGCGCTCTCTCTCGGTGCCTCGCTCGTTCGCGCGCTCTCTCTCGGTGCCTCGCTCGGTCGCGCGCTCTCTCTCGGTGCCTCGCTCGGTCGCGCGCTCTCTCTCGGTGCCTCGCTCGGTCTCGCGCTCTCTCTCGGTGCCTCGCTCGGTCGCGCGATCTCTCTCGGGGTCTCGCTCGGTCGCGCGATCTCTCTCGGGGTCTCGCTCGGTCGCGCGATCTCTCTCGGGGTCTCGCTCGGTCCGCGCTCTCTCTCGGGGTCTCGCTCGGTCCCGCGATCTCTCTCGGGGTCTCGCTCGGTCCCGCGATCTCTCTCGGTGTCTCGCTCGGTCCCGCGATCTCTCTCGGGGTCTCGCTCGGTCCCGCGATCTCTCTCGGGTTCCTCGCTCGGTCGCGCGATCTCTCTCGGGGTCTCGCTCGGTCGCGCGATCTCTCTCGGGGTCTCGCTCGGTCGCGCGATCTCTCTCGGGGTCTCGCTCGGTCGCGCGATCTCTCTCGGGGTCTCGCTCGGTCGCGCGATCTCTCTCGGGGTCTCGCTCGGTCGCGCGATCTCTCTCGGGGTCTCGCTCGGTCCCGCGATCTCTCTCGGGGTCTCGCTCGGTCCCGCGATCTCTCTCGGGGTCTCGCTCGGTCGCGCGATCCCTCTAGTGGTCTCGCTCGGTCGCGCGATCTCTCTAGTGGTCTCGCTCGGTCGCGCGCTCTCTCTCGGTGCCTCGCTCGGTCGCGCGCTCTCTCTCGGTGCCTCGCTCGGTCGCGCTCTCTCTAGGTGTCTCGCTCGGTCGCGCGCGCTCTCTAGGTGTCTCGCTCGGTCGCGCGCGCTCTCTAGGTGTCTCGCTCGGTCGCGCGCGCTCTCTAGGTGTCTCGCTCGGTCGCGCGCGCTCTCTAGGTGTCTCGCTCGGTCGCGCGCGCTCTCTAGGTGTCTCGCTCGGTCGCGCGCGCTCTCTAGGTTCCTCGCTCGGTCGCGCGCGCTCTCTAGGTGTCTCGCTCGGTCGCGCGCGCACTCTAGGTGTCTCGCTCGGTCGCGCTCGCACTCTAGGTGTCTCGCTCGGTCGCGCGCGCTCTCTAGGTGTCTCGCTCGGTCGCGCGCGCTCTCTCGGGGTCTCGCTCGGCCGCGCGAGCTCTCTCGGGGCCTCGCTCGGCCGCGCGCTCTCTCGGTGCCTCGCTCGGTCGCGCGCTCTCTCTAGGTTTCTCGCTCGGTCGCGCGCGCTCTCTAGGTGTCTCGCTCGGTCGCGCGCGCTGTCTAGGTGTCTCGCTCGGTCGCGCGCGCTCTCTAGGTGTCTCGCTCGGTCGCGCGCTCTCTCTAGGTGTCTCGCTCGGTCGCGCGCGCTCTCTCGGTGCCTCGCTCGGTCGCGCGCGCTCTCTCGGTGCCTCGCTCGGTCGCGCGCGCTCTCTCGGTGCCTCGCTCGGTTGCGCGCGCTCTCTCGGTGCCTCGCTCGGTCGCGCGCTCTCTCTCGGTGCCTCGCTCGGTCGCGCGCGCTCTCTAGAGCGAGACCCCGAGCGAGGTGTCTCGCGCGCTCTCTAGGTGTCTCGCTCGGTCACGCGCTCTCTCTCGGTGCCTCGCTCGGTCGCGCGATCTCTCTCGGTGCCTCGCTCGGTCGCGCGATCTCTCTAGGTGCCTCGCTCTTTCGCGCGCTCTGTCTCGGGGTCTCGCTCGGTCGCGCGCTCTTTAGGTGTCTCGCTCGGTCGCGCGCTCTCTCTCGGTGCCTCGCTCGGCCGCGCGCTCTCTCTCGGTGCCTCGCTCGGCCGCGCGCTCTCTCTCGGTGCCTCGCTCGGTCGCGCGCTCTCTCTCGGTGCCTCGCTCGGTCGCGCGATCTCTCTAGGTGCCTCGCTCGGTCGCGCGCGCTCTCTAGGTGCCTCGCTCTTTCGCGCGCTCTCTCTCGGGGTCTCGCTCGGTCGCGCGATCTCTCTCGGGGTCTCGATCGGTCGCGCGATCTCTCTCGGGGTCTCGATCGGTCGCGCGATCTCTCTCGGGGTCTCGCTCGGTCGCGCGATCTCTCTAGTGGTCTCGCTCGGTCGCGCGCTCTCTCTCGGGGTCTCGCTCGGTCGCGCGATCTCTCTAGTGGTCTCGCTCGGTCGCGCGATCTCTCTAGGTGTCTGTCTGTCTGTCTGGCTGTGTGTGTGTGTGTCTGTCTGTCTGTCTGTGTGTTTCTGTGTGTCTGTCTGTGTGTGTGTCTGTCTGTATGTGTGTCTGTCTCTGCTCTGTGTTTGTCACTTCGCGCTCTCTCGGGGTTTCGCTCGTTCGCGCGCGCTCTCTCTCGGGGCCTCGCTCGGTCGCGCGCTCTCTCTCGGGGCCTCGCTCGGTCGCGCGCTCTCTCTCGGTGCCTCGCTCGGTCGCGCGCTCTCTCTCGGTGCCTCGCTCGGTCGCGCGCGCTCTCTCGGTGCCTCGCTCGGTCGCGCGCGCTCTCTAGAACGAGACCCCGAGCGAGGTGTCTCGCGCGCTCTCTAGGTGTCTCGCTCGGTCGCTCTCTAGGTGTCTCGCTCGGTCGCTCTCTAGGTGTCTCGCTCGGTCGCTCTCCAGGTGTCTCGCTCGGTCGCGCGCGCTCTCTAGGTGTCTCGCTCGGTCGCGCGCGCTCTCTCGGGGTCTCGCTCGGCCACGCGAGCTCTCTCGGGGCCTCGCTCGGCCGCGCGCTCTCTCGGTGCCTCGCTCGGTCGCGCGCGCTCTCTAGGTGTCTCGCTCGGTCGCGCGCGCTCTCTCGGTGCCTCGCTCGGTCGTGCGCGCTCTCTAGAACGAGACCCCGAGCGAGGTGTCTCGCGCGCTCTCTAGGTGTCTCGCTCGGTCGCTCTCTAGGTGTCTCGCTCGGTCGCGCGCGCTCTCTAGGTGTCTCGCTCGGTCGCGCGCGCTCTCTAGGTGTCTCGCTCGGTCGCGCGCGCTCTCTCGGTGCCTCGCTCGGTCGCGCGCGCTCTCTAGAACGAGACCCCGAGCGAGGTGTCCCGCGCGCTCTCTAGGTGTCTCGCTCGGTCGCTCTCTAGGTGTCTCGCTCGGTCGCGCGCGCTCTCTAGGTGTCTCGCTCGGTCGCGCGCGCTCTCTAGGTGTCTCGCTCGGTCGCGCGCGCTCTCTAGGTGTCTCGCTCGGTCGCGCGCGCTCTCTCGGTGCCTCGCTCGGTCGTGCGCGCTCTCTAGAACGAGACCCCGAGCGAGGTGTCTCGCGCGCTCTCTAGGTGTCTCGCTCGGTCGCGCGCTCTCTCTCGGTGCCTCGCTCGGTCGCGCGCGCTCTCTAGAGCGAGACCCCGAGCGAGGTGTCTCGCGCGCTCTCTAGGTGTCTCGCTCGGTCGCGCGCTCTCTCTCGGTGCCTCGCTCGGTCGCGCGATCTCTCTCGGTGCCTCGCTCGGTCGCGCGATCTCTCTAGGTGTCTCGCTCGGTCGCGCGCGCTCTCTAGGTGTCTCGCTCGGTCGCGCGATCTCTCTAGTGGTCTCGCTCGGTCGCGCGATCTCTCTCGGGGTCTCGCTCGGTCGCGCGATCTCTCTCGGTGTCTCGCTCGGTCGCGCGATCTCTCTCGGGGTCTCGCTCGGTCGCGCGATCTCTCTCGGGGTCTCGCTCGGTCGCGCGATCTCTCTCGGGGTCTCGCTCGGTCGCGCGATCTCTCTCGGGGTCTCGCTCGGTCGCGCGATCTCTCTCGGGGTCTCGCTCGGTCGCGCGATCTCTCTCGGGGTCTCGCTCGGTCGCGCGATCTCTCTAGTGGTCTCGCTCGGCCGCGCGATCTCTCTAGTGGTCTCGCTCGGCCGCGCGCTCTCTCTCGGTGCCTCGCTCGGCCGCGCGCTCTCTCTCGGTGCCTCGCTCGGTCGCGCGCTCTCTCTCGGTGCCTCGCTCGGTCGCGCGCTCTCTCTCGGTGCCTCGCTCGGTCGCGCGATCTCTCTAGGTGCCTCCTCGGTCGCGCGCGCTCTCTAGGTGCCTCGCTCTTTCGCGCGCTCTGTCTCGGGGTCTCGCTCGGTCGCGCGCGCTCTCTAGGTGCCTCGCTCTTTCGCGCGCTCTGTCTCGGGGTCTCGCTCGGTCGCGCGCTCTCTCTCGGTGCCTCGCTCGGCCGCGCGCTCTCTCTCGGTCTCTCGCTCGTTCGAGCGCGCTTTCTCTCGGTCTCTCGCTCGGTAATAGAGGAATTGTGGCACTGAAAATGTGAATGTGGTAACTTCACAATCAGCAAAAGTGCTAACCTTTGTTCATAGATTGCACTCCTAGCAATTGACCTGGTTGAACTTTGTTCAGTTTTATTATTTTTTCCTTCACTTTGTAATGTACCATTCATATTTTCTGGTCAGTTCACCAATGGATAGCCAAGTTAACAGCTCTTCACTGTTTTAGAACTGTTTTTTTAATGGCTTTTTTAATGGCTTAATGGCTGTTAGAATAAATCTCAAGTTTGCAAGGAGAAATGTACAGAACAGTTTCACATGTTGCACTGGTCGGTGTGTATGCTTAAGGTTATGGAAATATTGCTAAAACTTTAAAGAAGAAACATTGAAAAGGCCATAATTAAAAAGCTTTAAAATGTTTTTTTTTCATAGTGATATTTTACTTATTGATCATTTATTATTATTATTATTATTATGATGATTTTTTTGTGTTTTTATACAGTGGGGAGAACAAGTATTTGATACACTGCTGATTTTTCAGGTTTCCCACTTGCAAAGCATGTAGAAGACTGTAATTTTTATCATAGGTACTCTTCAACTGTGAGTGATGGAATCTAAAACAAAAATCCAGAAAAATACATTGTATGATTTTTAAATAATTAATTTCCATTTTATTGTGTGAAATAAGTATTTGATCTTCTATCAACCAGTAAGAATTTTGGCTCTCACAGACATGTTGCTTCTTCTTTAAGAAGCCCTCCTGTTCTCCACTCATTACCTGTATTAACTGCACCTGTTTGAACTCGTTACCTGTATAAAAGACACCTGTCCACACACTCAATCAGTCAGACTCCAGCATCTCCACAATGCCCAAGACCAGAGAGCTGTGTAAGGACATCAGGGATAAAATTGCAGACCTGCACAAGGCTGGGATGGGCTACAGGACAATAGGCAAGCAGCTTGGTGAGAAGGCAACAACTGTTGGTGCAATTATTAGAAAATGGAAGAAATGCAAAATAACAGAAAATCTCCCTTGGTCTGGGGCGCCATGCAAGATCTCACCTCGTGGAGCATCAATGATCTTGAGGAAGGTGAGGAATGAGCCCAGAACTACATGGCAGGACCTGGTCAATGACCTGAATAGAGCTGGGACCACAGTCTCAAAGAAAACAATCAGTAACACTCTACGCCGTCAAGGATTAAAATCCTGCAGTGCACGCAAGGTGCCCTTCCTCAAGCCAACGCATGTCAAAGCCCGTCTGAAGTTTGCAAATGACCATCTGAATGATCCAGAGGAGGAATGGGAGAAGGTCATGTGGTCTGATGAGACAAAAATAGAACTTTTTGGTTTAAACTCCACTCGTCATGTTTGGAGGAAGAAGAATGATGAGTACAACCCCAAGAACACCATCCCAACCGTGAAGCATGGCGGTGGAAACATCATTCTTTGGGGATGCTTTTCTGCAAAGGGGACAGGACGACTGCACCGTATTGTGGGAAGGATGGATGGGGCCATGTATCGTGAGATTTTGGCCAACAACCTCCTTCCCTCAGTAAGAGCACTGAAGATGGGTCGTGGCTGGGTCTTCCAGCATGATAACGACCCAAAACACACAGCCAGGGCAACTAAAGAGTGGCTCCGTAGGAAACATCTTAAGGTCCTGGAGTGGCCTAGCCAGTCTCCAGACCTGAATCCAATAGAAAATCTTTGGAGGGAGCTTAAAGTCCGTGTGGCCCAGCGACAGCCACGAAACCTGAAGGCTCTGGAGGAGATCTGTATGGAGGAGTGGGCCAAAATCCCTGCTGCAGTGTGTGCAAACCTTGTCAAGAACTACAGGAAACGTCTCATCTCTGTAATTGCAAACAAAGGTTTCTGTACCAAATATTAAGTTTCTTTTTCTGGTGTATCAAATACTTATTTCACACAATAAAATGGAAATTAATTATTTAAAAATCATACAATGTATTTTCCTGGATTTTTGTTTTAGATTCCATCACTCACAGTTGAAGAGTACCTATGATAAAAATTACAGTCTTCTACATGCTTTGCAAGTGGGAAAACCTGAAAAATCAGCAGTGTATCAAATACTTGTTCTCCCCACTATATCTTTTGGTATCTACAGAAAAGTTGGTAAATCTTAAGACATCTGAATAAATATTATGGTCTTTTGAGGAAAATATGCTTGTCTTTTATTTATTGTGATTAAACCAAATCAACCATTGTTTTAAATGGATCAAAAGTGAAAAGTCTATCCATATCAAATGTAGCTTTTGTTTGTGAATATGTTGCCCTACATTTAGTAAGTTTTCTGATTAAAGAAAATACATTGATTAAGCAAGAAATTGTAGTTTGTACTGACTCAGGATATTAACTTGAGAAAAATTAATAAAATTGCTTGTAACAAAATTAGAGTAATTTAATTAGTTTACTTAAAAGTAAAAACTATACTTGAATGTAATAGTAAATATAATTTAAAAAAAATAAGTTGAAACAAGGTTAATAAATGAGTATGTGGTCTTTATAATAAGTAGTCTTTTTACTTTGATTGCAAGTATTTTTTTAAGTTTGAGTAAATAAATATTTTAGTTGATATTAAATTAAAATATAGGATTTTGACTGAATCATAAATATACTTGGAGAAAAATTAATACATTTAAATGTAACAAATTAGAGTAATTTTTTTAAGTTGGTCCAAAGTATCATTTTTTTCAGTGTGTCTCTATCGCTCTCAGTGCCGCAGTGGGCCACTCCAACATCCTATCTGCCTCCCGTATGAACAGTGCTGTTGTGCTGTTTCTGAAATCGGTGGACCTGGCTAATGACCTGGTTCAGAGTGGGGTCGTTATTAATGGTCAGCTGACTCCGGTCTTGCCCCTTAGTACCCCCTCGAAAAAGTTCAATCTGTCTAATGTGCCCCCCTTCATTAAGGACGAGCTTATGAACTGTCCCGATATGGAAAAGTTGTTTCTCCTATTCGGAAGATCCCCCTGGGCTGTAAGAACCCTCGGATTAGACACCTGGTGTCCTTCAGGCGGCTTGTGTTCATGGTTCTGAAGGATGGGTAGGATCTGGACTTGGTTCTGAAGTTCAGTGTTGATGGGTTTGAATACCCTGTTTATGTTTCTTCTGAAAACCCCAATGAAGTGTTTCTGGTGCGGGCAGGCGGGACATCTTGTTCGCGCTTGCCCTGTAAAGGCAGATGGGAATGCTGATGCTCCGCTGAGGGCTGAGCCGGAGCAGCCAGGGCCTGTTGCTGCTGGGCCTGTGGTAGTCGTTCCCCCTGCGGCTGCTGTGCACCCAGCTGCGGCGGACCCAGCGGCTAACCCGGAGCCTGAGGCGGGTGAGCCGAGTGTGGTGGAGTCTGCTGCTGAGGAAACTGCAGGGGCTGAACGGGCCATGGAGGGGTCTTCCTCGTCTGCTCCTACTGTGCCAGGGCCAGCTGTGGTGGAACCGGGCAGTACGGATGGGGGGCACTGCTATCTCTGAGGGGCAGGCCGCTGAGGTGAGTGGCTGTAGTTAACCTGTCTCTGCTGAAGTGGTGATGCTGGAAGCTGTGGCTGAGGTGGACATGGTGGATGAGCCTGTTTTTAAAGTTCCTGCTAAACGGAAGAAGCAAGGGAAGGGGAAGAAAGAGCTTAGTGGTGCTGATGCCGACACTGAGAGTGAGGGTTCTCTGTCCGACTCTGGCTGGTCAGTCTGCTCTCAGGAGGAGAGGCTACCTGTGCGCTACACTGCTGAGGAGATAAAGAAGTTCCTGAGTGTGACTAAAGGTTATAGAGGTTTACAGGTAGAGAAGCACTTTACGGACCCTCAGCAGTTTGTACATGATGTCAAACACTTCAGGAGGGAGGGGTCTTTTAATGCACTGGAAACTTTTAGGTTGAAAAAGATGCTGACTAAGCTACACAAAGCAGGTCCTGATGAGGAGGCTTAGTGTGTTTAGTCCCTGTTTCGGACTGGCCTTCGCCATCACAGTTTTATGCCCTTTTATGATCTTGATGAGTGACATTAAGATTGCTACTCTGAATATAAATGGGGCGAGAGACCGGGGGAAGAGGGCGCTGTTTTATGAGCTGGCGTGCTGATGTTTTCTTTCTTCAGGAAACACACAGTGATGGTGATAATGCAGTAGATTGGGCTAAAGAGTGGGATGGGCTGGTCATCTTAAGCCATAACTCCACTGTAAGTGGTGGAGTTGGTGTTTTATTTTCGATTTTACCTGGGAGGCTGTTGAAAGTACAAGCCTGTTATGAGAACGAAACCCCTGTCGTTGGCCAGACTCGATCGGTTTTACAGTTTTAGACGTCACTTGTCTGTTTTTATGCAGTGTTTTATTTCTCCTGTTGGTTTTTCCGATCATTGTATGCATTTACAAGGCATTTTGGTCTGTATTGGGTCAGGATGTGCTTGAAGTGCTCCGGGTCAGTGTACAGGAAGGAAAGCTTCCTCTTAGCTGTAGGAGAGCTGTCCTGACCCTGCTGCCAAAAAAAGGAGACCTGACGGTGCTGAAGAACCGGCGCCCTGTGGCATTGCTGTGCACAGACTGCAAGCTGCTCTCAAAAGCGTTAGCCTCCAGACTGGGGAAGGTGATGGAGCAGGTGGTGCATCGTGACCAGACGTACTGTGTGCCTGGTAGGTCTATCTTTGATAATGTTTACTTAATTCGGGATGTTTTGGACGTCCCCAGGCTATTGGGTTTGAGGGCTGGTCTTATTTTCTTAGACCAGGAAAAGGCATTTGACCGGGTTGAGCATGGATATCTGTGGAAAGTTCTGGAGAACTTTGGTTTCAACCCAGGTTTTATAGCCATGATCAAGGTTTTGTACAGTGACATTGAGAGTGTACTCAAAGTTAACGGTGGTTTGTGTGCTCCTTTTAAAGTCCGCAGAGGCATCAGACAGGGCTGTGCTCTCTCTGGCATGTTGTACTCGTTATCAATCGAGCCTCTCCTGTGCCAGCTGAGAGAGAAGATCTCTGGCCTTGGTGCACCAAACTGTAGCCAACCTGTCTGTGTTTCAGCCTATGCGGACGATTTCGTGGTTTTAACCAGCTCACAGAGGGATGTGGACATTTTAGTGGATGTTTTAAATGATTTTAGGAATCTCTCGTCTGCTAAAGTAAACTGGAGTAAAAGTGAGGCTGTTCTAGTGGGCGATTGGACTGGTGGAGAACCTACACTGCCTGGATTGTCATGGATGACGGGTGGGTTTAAATATCTGGGAGTGTATTTGGGGGACAGTGAGCATGTAAAGCAAAACTGGGAGGGCTGATAAAGGACTATGGTGAAGGAGTGCTCAACCTTGATGAGGATGACCCCTTCCCCAAGGTTACCATTGTTCCTGACCTGCAGGGGTGTCAGGGCCCCCTCCTGGACCGTGCAGAAGAGCTGAGAATGGACCTGAGTTCAGTCTCTGGCAAGCTGCTTTACTCAGCCTGTGTGAAGGTTTTTAATAGGAAGAGACTGGAGAACAGGACCGACACGCCGTGGCGAGATGCTCTGGGTCTCGCTGACGAGGTGAAGCCACAGTGGAGAGCACTGTATAAACCACCGTTAACTAAAAGAGTGGCAGATCTACAGTGGAGGGTTTTACATGGAATTGTTTCTGTTAACTCGTTTATTTCTGTTTTAAATCCAGAGGTCACTCCAGGATGCCCTTTTTGTTTTGAGAGGGAAACAGTGTTTCACGCTTTTATGCACTGTTTTAGGCTGCGTCCCCTTTTTGATGTTTTAAAGACAGTGTTTCTTTCTTGTAATGCGATTTTTACTGCTCATGCTTTTATCCTTGGTTTTAAATATGTCCAGAAGGAGAGGTTCAAGTGGCAGTTACTGAATTTTATTCTTGGTCAGGCCAAACTGGCAGTGTACACGAGTCAGAGAAATCATGTCGCGCAGGCAGCCGACTCCTATGGCAAGCCGTTTTAGCTTTTAATCCTTTTTTCTTGATATCAGGAATTCAATTTGAACATGTGAAAATTCTATTTTCACTAGTAAAAATTCAATTCTTACATGTAGAAATCAAATTTTTGATATCAAGACATTTACACATGTGAAAATATAATTATAACTAGTAAAAATGTAATTATTACTAGTAAAAATCTAATTGTTACTAGTAAAAAATGATATTTCACATGTAAAATTTAAATTTTTACTAGTACTAATAAAATTCTTACTAGTGATAATTCATGAGTTTCCCCATTCATTTTAATGAGGGAAACATTTTTACTAGTCAGAAATAAATTTCTACATGTATTTTCCAATTTTCCAATTTTCACATGTAGAAATTAAATTCTGACTATAAAAATGAAATTAGTACATGTTAAAATTTGATTTGTACTAGTAGAAATTTTATTTTCACTAGTAAAAATTCATAGTTGGTACTTTTCCTAGTGACAATTACATTTCTGATATCGAAAATCAAATTCTTGATGTCCAAAATAATAATTTTACTAGTAAAAATTCAATTCTGGATATCACGAATTGGATTTTTACTAGTAAAAATATATTCAAATGAGTCAGTAATGTGTTTGTTTAAATCTATCCAATAGTGCCCATTGTAACTGCTAGTGGGAGTCTCTCCACAGACCCAAGGTTCCCAAGTCTGCAGCCTGCTTAAAATTGTAAGGTTTTCATAATAAAATGAGAATGGATGAGAGTAAACAGAATTATGTATCTTTATGTGTGCTTTTAATGTTTAGATATTCCCATACATTCATGGTAGCTTATATTTTCGAGTCTTGGTTCTTGAAGAGCGTTTTGAATTCGCCATCTGCAACATTCCTTATGAAGTTGTCTGGCAACCATGCTCCCGCTACACGGACGATCAGGTGCACCACTTCCACTCACTATAAGAGTTATCAAGTTTGCATCATGTCAGGTGGAGATCAGATTCATTCCAACACAGAAGAACCATCTCCTGATGTTCCGAGAGTGTATAGGGCTGTTGCGGCAGCTAGAAGACCGCTTTTCACGGGCAGCCCATCCACAAGCACAGGGTCAACTCTGTTGTCGTCCATACGGAGCTCATTCTGTCGACGGATCCGCAGTTCCATGACTCCAGGTGTGTTAGCTAACGTTAGCTAGAACCACTGTAGGTTAGGTAGGTTATGTTGGTTAATTAACACGAATCCAGGTATGTTAGCGAGTTTAGACGAATCCAGATGTGGTTGCTAGCCACCATGAGTCCAGGTATGATTGCTAATTATCTAGCTAGGTTAGATAGCTAAAGTTCCCATGTTTGCCCTGCAGGTCATATTAGCTGGACTTGCTGGGTCTGAATGAGACCGTAAATACAGAGCATTAGCTACCATGTCTAACGTACGTAGCTAGACAAATGCGCACAGCTTGGTCTTGAACTGTGATCTGTGTCAGCCAGTGAGCGAAATGCTTGGTGTGTTACTGAATAAAAGAGTTGATCAGCGGAGGAATGTACTACCTTGTTTGTGTTGTGGTTGCTTCAAACATGTTTAATACAGTAGTTAAATGTGCGTCATGTTCCCCAATATTGTTTTCTTACTACAACAGGCGAAAGACGTGGACATGGGAGAAAGCTTGGGCTTCAATGGCAGGTGAAGTTTTTCTTGTTACAAGATCCTAACCAAACCACCATAGCCAGTCCACTGGATTCAGAGCAACTTGACAAATCAGGCTTAGGTGTGATATGATGTACTTTTTTGTTTGGTTGTTTTTAGTTAACCGTGATTTATTGGTTTAGAGGTACTTTGAAACTCCATTATGACTGACTTCATTCATTCAGTCTGCTTTCCTTTACTGGCAGGTTTACTGCTTTGCATAGTTTTAAAGACCTGCTAGAATACATCCAGTTCATGAATGGTGTGATAATTTTATGAAAAAGTTTAATGAAGTGTTAAAGCAGAAAAATGCAGAGAGTGTAGTGCAGGAGATCCCAAAGTAATTGAATGACTGGCATCTTAAATCCGGGAAACTGACAGTGCTGTACAAATGTATGTTCTTTCTCTCTATTGTGTTCTATTTATTCAATTACAAAATTAGAAACAGGATGAAAGTACATGTAGAACATAATCCTAAAACCTGAGTGTTAATTCTGCATCCTGTTGATATAATTACTGAAAAGTAGAGGCTGTAATTACATTAATTCAGTCTGTTGTCTTACTCATATTAATGTTGTTTGTCTTTACAAAACTGCTGTTTGCAGGAAGAGGAAACAATGTCTTGGGTGATGAGAAGAAGACCATTGATTTGTCATGGTTCCTGACTGAACTGAACACATTCTGTTGGAGCCATATTTATCTTTAATTTTCTAGGTCAATTGTGTTTGTACCCAACTCAATGTCTCCCTCATGTGGTGCATACCGGTCGCTGCATCCATGTTTTCAGGGTTATCGGGTCCTTGACTTAAGGGAAATGGGTAGACCTAGCTAGTGCCCAGTCAGAAGAGCAAACAGTTTTTCCACCGCAGTCTGTAATTGATTTGTTTCTTTATTTAGAGTTTTTTAAACATCAACAAAACCTTAAGACAGCATCTGCGTGTGAACTGAAGTTTGGCTGGGACATCAAGTGGAAAAACTGCTCTGGACAAGTGGAATTATAGAATGCTCTCATCTATCACTCAACCAACAAGGTCGTGAGTAAAGGATTAAGACACTTCATTGGCTATATGGACAGCATGGAGGCATTAGACAGTGCTGAAGTAACTGAAATGGATAAAGATGGGGATCATATAAAGAACATAATGGGTTCACGTAGAGGCGAACCTGGAGCATGCACATGCAAAATGAATGGAATTATGACAGTGCGTACTGGGAATGGAGATGCTAAAGAAGTGAAGTTGCTTATGGAATCTTTTGGTGCTGCTTTGAATGAATGTACCAAATCATGCACTTGATTAAAAAGTTCATTAGACACTGCAGAAAAGGAGCATGACCAGACAGAGTGGTTTGAACCAAAAATGGCCCATTTTAAAGAGTTTTTGGCTGAAACTGAAACATGGCTGAGAGCTAAATGTGAGAAACAAAATGGAGGTGAAGATGAGATGCAACTGGATGAAAATATTGATAACATAACACCATTTGACAGTGCTTCAGTTTGTTTGACGAGACAGTCAGAAGACTCAATAAGATCAAGCAGCAGATCATCAAAATCCTCAATAGCCTCTTCTGCATCATCTGCAAGAATGAAGGCTGAAGCAAGAAAAGCAGTTTTAATGGCACATGCAGCTGCACTCTCTAAGAAGCATGATTTAGAAATGAAAGAAGCACAATTAAAAACTGAAGAGATAAGAATAAAAACAATGAAGGAAAAGCTTCGAGTGGAGACAGATATTGCAGCCTCAATTGCTGAAATAAGAGTATATGAGAGCTTTGAATCTCCCTCATCTGTGCTACAAACAGCAGCCAAACAAAAGGATGGCATGAATGAGTATTATGATGAAGCACAGAAGTACCTGCATTCCTCAATTGACACTGGTCATAAACATACAGCTGATTATGCATCAATACAAACAGTTCCTAAAACACCATTGCAAAGAACTGTTCAACTTTTGCAACATCCCCAGTTAAAAAATTGAGCCTGAGCCCCAAGCTGAAGTAGAGCCAGTTAACACCGGTGTGAGCTCCTCTCAGGGTCAAGTGATCCTTAATGCAATGCAGCAACAGCAGCATTTAACTGAAGTTCTATTGCAGCAGCAAAATCTGTCACTGCTTCCAACAAAAGAAATCCCTGTGTTTGATGGAGATCCATTATGTTTTCTCTCCTTTATGAGGGCCTTTGAACATAGTATTGAAAGTAGAACACAAAGTAATAAGGAAAGGCTTTATTATTTGGAGCAGTTCACTTCTGGTCAGCCAAGAGAGCTTGTTTGCAGTTGTTTACATATGGATATTACAAAAGGATATGCAGAGGCTAAACGACTACTGAAAGAGAACTTTGGAGATGAAATAAGGATCACAAATGCCTATATGGATAGAGCTCTGCATTGGGCTAACATGAAACCCGAAGATTCCAAAGCACTGCACGCTTACACATTGTTTTTGAGAGGATGCTGCAATGTAATGCAAGAATTACGCTATCTGAAAGAGTTGGACAGTGCTGCAAATCTTAGGATAGTCGTCTCAAAATTGCCCTACAAAGTAAAGGAAAAGTGGAGAGCAGTAGCTTATGACATATTAGATAAAACAAAGCAAAGAGCAGGTTTTGAGAATCTTGTTGTGTTTCTTGAAGGGCAGGTTAAAGTGAGTTCTGATCCTCTTTTTGGCAATATCCTGGAGCCAGCATCAAGCCCGAAAATCTGCCACATTTGAGACTAAACCTCCTTTGAAGTCAAAGAGTAGTAGAACCAGCTTTGCTACCACAGTGGTACCAGTTACTACACGTATGTCTGGCACTGCTAATGACAAATCAAAGCAGGCACGAACATTGCCTTCCTCATGTATTTACTGTTCATGTGAGCATGTGTTAGCCAGCTGCAATCACTTTAAATCTCTGGATCATAGGAATAAAGTACAGTTCTTGAAACAAAATGGAATCTGTTTTGGATGCTTCACCAAAGGCCACCTGAGCAAAGACTGTAGGAAAAGGATGACCTGTGAGATCTGTCATTACAGACATCCTACTCTATTGCACATTTCAGAAAAGGTAATGCAAAAAAAGATCTGTAGATAACTCAAGTGATCCAAATTCTGAACAGCCATCATTAGAGGGAAAGCTAGTTAATAGCGCACTTGTTTCTCTCAGATCTAGTCGTCATAACGGGGCCAGCAAAGACTGCATACTTGCAATAGTGCCAGTACAGGGCAAGGTAGCAAGCAGTAATCAGTCTCTTGTAACATATGCCTTTTTGGATCCTGGAAGTTCAGCAACTTTCTGCACTGAAGGCCTGAAGAGAAAACTAAATGCAATGGGAAGGAAAACTGAAATATTGCTGAGAACAATGGCTCAAGAGAAACCTGTTACCACTTACAGGGTATTAGATTTAGAAGTAGGGGACAGAGATGGGAAGAATTTTATTCAGTTGCCTTGTGTTTACACCCAGGACGTAATTCCTGTGTCAAAGGAGAATGTCATATCTTCAAAGGATCTTGAGAAATGGCCATATCTCAGAAACGTGGACATCAAAGAAATTGATGCTGATGTGGAACTCTTGATTGGAGTCAACACTCCAAAGGCCATGGAACCATGGGAAATCATAAATAGCATAGGGAATGGACCCTATGCAGTGAGAACCGTGCTTGGATGGATAGTGAATGGTCCACTTGGTAGTATGGGGGATGTAACAAATCATCATGTGGTAACCACCAACAGAATATCCGTGTCAGAAATTGAAGAACTCCTGATCAAACAATACAACCAAGAGTTCCCAGAAACACACTACACTGAGAAGAGAGAAATGTCACTAGATGACAAAAGATTTATGAAGATTCTGACAGAACAAGTGACTTATGAGAACAGTCATTATTACCTGCCACTTCCCTTTCGCAATGATAATGTGATGATGCCTAATAACAGAGAAGTGGCAATCCAGCGTGCGGCGAGTCTTGCAAAAAGGTTAAAAGGGGATAAAAGCTTCCAAGCAGAGTACAAGCAATTCATGGACAAAATGTTGGAACAGGACTATGCTGAGAAGATACCGTTGGATCAATTACACGTTGTTGAGGGTAAAATATGGTACATACCACATCATGGTGTTTACCACAGACGTAAAGGTACTTTACGTGTTGTGTTTGATTGTACCTCATCGTTTCAAAACACCTCCCTCAATAAAGAGTTACTTCAGGGTCCTGATCTGACAAACAATCTACTAGGTGTGCTCATGCGATTCCGTCAAGGACACATAGCCTTAATGGCGGATATCCAAGCTATGTTTCATCAAGTGAGGGTCCATAGAATACATGTGGACTTTCTCAGATTTCTGTGGTGGCCAGATGGAGATTTTGAGAAGATTACTGTATCAAAGCGTATCTTTTTGGTGCTATTTCATCACCCAGTTGTGCAAACTTTGCTCTGCAAAAAACTGCTCAAGACAACCAGCACAACTATGACAAAGAGGTAATTGAGACAATTCAAAACGATTTCTATGTCGATGACTGCCTCAAGACTGCAGACACAGAAATCCATGCTATTAAATTGCACAAAGGCCTCTCTGATTTGTGTTCCACAGGAGGATTCAAGCTTACTAAATGGGTCAGTAATAGCAAGAAAGTGCTAGAAGTCATTCCTGAAAATGAAAGAGCAAACATGGTAAAGGATCTGGAGTTGGACAGGAAAGATCCTTCAATTGAAAAAGTGCTTGGGATTCAGTGGAACTTGGAGGATGACACATTTGGATTTAAAGTATCTGTGAATAGAAAGCCCCTCACTAGAAGAGGGATTTTATCCACTGTAAGTTCCATATATGATCCTTTAGGATTTCTTGCACCCTTTGTTTTAAAAGGCAAGCAGATTTTGCAGGCTCTCTGCAAGTCAGGCTGTGGTTGGGATAAAGTCATTTCTGATGCTATGCTCAATCAATGGAAGACATGGCTACAAGACACTGAACATCTCTCTGGTTTGAGAATCAATAGATGTATGAAACCAAAAGGCTTTGGCACTGTCATATCAGCTCAGCTGCATCACTTCTGTGATGCCAGTGAAGTAGGTTATGGTACTGTTAACTACATCAGGTTCGCCAGTGACAGAAATGTACACGTTAGCTTAGTCAGTTCTCAAGGATATTAATAATGAACAAACAAGATTTTCAACCTTTGTGACCAACCGACTCACTGTCATCAGAGATCTTACAACAAAAGAGCAATGGAGATATGTAGGTTCAGCCAACAACCCGGCTGATGCTGCATCACGGGGTGTAACAGCAGCCTCCCTAATGTCCAAACACTGGTGGACACTTGACTCGGAACCCCTGACACCTAATCATCTACCAAGAATGAAAGTTCAACAAGTCATACCCCCTGGGATCTTTCAGAGCACTGACTTGTATGTACGAAGAAGATGGAAACAGGTACAGTACATCACAGACCTATTCTGGAAACGGTGGATAAGGGAGTATCTTCCCATTATGCAAAAGAGATCCAAATGGAATTTGATCAAAAGGAACTTCCTGCCAAATGACTTAGAGGTCATCGTTGATGACAAAGCACCAAGAAATTCGTGGTTGCTAGGGAGGATTCTGAAGACTTTTCCAGATAAACAAGGTCTTGTCCGAGCAGCTTTGATCAAGACCAAGAACACTGTCCTGCAAAGACCAGTCAGTAAGCTCTGCTTGCTGATGGAAACATCGCAACAGTGATGGACCAGTGGTAAAGGCTGGATCCCAACGGTGGGTTAAGTGCTAGTAACCTCTAACCCCCAACTTTAAGAGGACAACTAAGGACTGATGAGTATTTTGTGTTTTTTGACATTATTGATTTACATTTTGTTGATTTAGACAATATCGTATGTAGATATGAATATAGATGTTTGCTCTGAAATTAATATAATCAGATGAAGTACTAGCAAAAAGAGTGAATGGTATATATGAATATGCTTTCTGGCTCCTCTTATTTAGATGCTATAATTGTGAGATACACAATTAGGGGCCAGGTGTTGGAGCCATTTTTATCTTTAATTTTCTAGGTCACTTGTGTTTGTACCCAACTAAATGTCTCCCTCATGTGGTGCATACCGGTCACTGCATCCATGTTTTCAGGGTTATCGGGTCCTTGACTTAAGGGAAATGGGTAGACCTAGCTAGTGCCCAGTCAGAAGAGCAAACAGTTTTTCCACCGCAGTCTGTAATTGATTTGTTTATTTATTTTGAGTTTTTTGTTAATTTCATATATTATGCTTTGTTTGAATAAACATCAACTAAACCTTAAGACAGCATCTGCGTGTGAACTGAAGTTTGGCTGGGACACATTCATTTGCCAAAGTTTTGCGAGTGTAAGCCTTAATGTGACTGGCTTTTGTCTTGCCAGAGCCACAAAGACAAAGAAACTACTGGTTGTTCAAGCAAACCCTGTTCAAGACTTGAAGCGTTAAATTGGCAGAAGCAGAATTTACATACTACCCAATTCACACGTATCTCTTTATAGACAGGTGGGCCATGATTGCATTACTTTTTTAAATTAAACTGAACTTTTCTTAAGGAAGAAAATGATTCAGTAACTTTGTATTTACATCTATGCCTGAGTTCTATTTTGATTTGCTTTAGGCTTATTTACTTCCTTGTGCTGGCACAATCTTCGAAATATACCATAATAGTTTGTCATTGCTTAGGTTCAGTGCTGGATAAAGTGCAGTGAAAATGTGTATAGGTAAAACCTGCTAATTGAAGTTGTTTGCATTATTTGAGGTCATTAACTTATCATTTAGTTAATGATCTGATCTCTGTGAATATTTAGGAAAATAAACTGAAAAGTAATTTGAATACAAGAATATTGAAAATGTTTGTGCAGGCTACAGCATCCCTGAGTCAGAGCAGTGAAGGAAGATCCAGTGTTATTTCAGCAGCTGAGACGAGAAACAGTCCAGTACTTCCACAGCTGTGCCAGGTAGAAGCTAATACGGGTTGTTGAGGTTCAGAACATTTCACAGTTTGCTGATTTTCCTGCTCCAACACACGTTTCAGCTCATGTGCTCTTTGTAATTAGCCAATAAGATAAGGGTAGTTCTTAGTCAACGGAGAAAAGTAGTATTATGCTATCTAGTTGCTTAATTATTTTGAAACTTAGATTTTTTATAATTCTGTTTTTGGGTAAATAATCATTCATTATGAACAGAGGACTGCAATAATTCTTACAGGTCTCCCCCAGTGTACATTCTGAAATGGCCACAAGTGCATCAGTGTCAGAAAGTAATGTTGTAGACCTGACAGGCCAGGTGGTTTGCCATTTACATCTAACATTATTTTGTGAACGCAGTTTAGGAATTTTTGAAACACTGTAATTGACAAATTTAGCAATGCTGTCTCTGTTGTAGGATGAAAATAATGGCCACATATATGTAAATGCTGGCACTCCTGAGACCACTCTCTCCGTGCCTCGCTCGGTCGCGCGCTCTCTCTCGGTGCCTCGCTCGGTCGCGCGCTCTCTCTCGGTGCCTCGCTCGGTCGCGCGCTCTCTCTCTCGGTGCCTCGCTCGGTCGCGCGCTCTCTCTCGGTGCCTCGCTCGGTCGCGCGCTCTCTCTCTCGGTGCCTCGCTCGGTCGCGCGCTCTCTCTCTCGGTGCCTCGCTCGGTCGCGCGATCTCTCTCGGTGCCTCGCTCGGTCGCGCGATCTATCCCGGGGCCTCGCTCGGCAGCGCGATGTCTCTCGGGGCCTCGCTCGGCAGCGCGATGTCTCTCGGGGTCTCGATCGGCCGCGCGATCTCTCTCGGGGTCTCGCTCGGCCGCGCGCGCTCTCTCGGGGTCTCGCTCGGCGTCTCGCTCGGCCGCGCGCGCTCTCTCGGGGTCTCGCTCGGCCGCGCGCGCTCTCTCGGGGTCTCGCTCGGCCGCGCGCGCTCTCTCGGTGCCTCGCTCGGTCGCGCGCGCTCTCTCGGTGCCTCGCTCGGTCGCGCGAGCTATCTCCGGGTGCCTCGCTCGGCAGCGCGAGCTCTCTCGGTGCCTCGCTCGGCCGCGCGCTCTCTCTCGGTGTCTCGCTCGGCCGCGCGCGCTCTCTCGGTGTCTCGCTCGGCCGCGCGCGCTCGCTCGGGGTCTCGCTCGGCGTCTCGCTCGGCCGCGCGCGCTCTCTCGGTGTCTCGCTCGGCCGCGCGCGCTCTCTCGGGTCTCGCTCGGCCGCGCGCTCTCTCTCGGTGCCTCGCTCGGTCGCGCGCTCTCTCTCGGTGCCTCGCTCGGTCGCGCGCTCTCTCTCGGTGCCTCGCTCGGTCGCGCGCTCTCTCTCGGTGCCTCGCTCGGACGCGCGCTCTCTCTCGGTGCCTCGCTCGGTCGCGCGCTCTCTCTCGGTGCCTCGCTCGGTCGCGCGCTCTCTCTCGGGGCCTCGCTCGGTCGCGCGCTCTCTCTCGGTGTCTCGCTCGGTCGCGCGCTCTCTCTCGGGCCCTCGCTCGGTCGCGCGATCTATCCCGGGGCCTCGCTCGGCCGCGCGATCTCTCTCGGGGTCTCGCTCGGCCGCGCGATCTCTCTCGGGGTCTCGCTCGGCCGCGCGATCTCTCTCGGGGTCTCGCTCGGCCGCGCGATCTCTCTCGGGGTCTCGCTCGGCCGCGCGATCTCTCTCGGTGCGTCGCTCGGTCGCGCTCTCTCTCTCGGGTGTGTCGCTCGGCCGCGCGCGCTCTCTCTCGGTGCGTCGCTCGGTCGCGCGCTCTCTCTCGGTGCGTCGCTCGGTCGCGCGCTCTCTCTCGGTGCGTCGCTCGGTCGCGCGCTCTCTCTCGGTGCCTCGCTCGGTCGCGCGCTCTCTCTCGGTGCCTCGCTCGGTCGCGCGCTCTCTCTCGGTGCCTCGCTCGGTCGCGCGCTCTCTCTCGGGGCCTCGCTCGGTCGCGCGCTCTCTCTCGGGGCCTCGCTCGGTCGCGCGCTCTCTCTCGGTGCCTCGCTCGGTCGCGCGCTCTCTCTCGGGCCCTCGCTCGGTCGCGCGCTCTCTCTCGGGGTCTCGCTCGGCCGCGCGCTCACTCTCGGGGTCTCGCTCGGCCGCGCGATCACTCTCGGGGTCTCGCTCGGCCGCGCGATCTCTCTCGGGGTCTCGCTCGGTCGCGCGCTCTCTCTCTCGGTGCGTCGCTCGGTCGCGCGCTCTCTCTCTCGGTGCGTCGCTCGGTCGCGCGCTCTCTCTCTCGGTGCGTCGCTCGGTCGCGCGCGCTCTCTCTCGGTGCCTCGCTCGGTCGCGCGCTCTCTCTCGGTGCCTCGCTCGGTCGCGCGCTCTCTCTCCGTGTCCCGCTCGGTCGCGCGCTCTCTCTCGGTGCCTCGCTCGGTCGCGCGCTCTCTCTCGGTGCCTCGCTCGGTCGCGCGCTCTCTCTCGGTGCCTCGCTCGGTCGCGCGCTCTCTCTCGGGGCCTCGCTCGGCAGCGCGATGTCTCTCGGGGTCTCGATCGGCCGCGCGATCTCTCTCGGGGTCTCGCTCGGCCGCGCGCGCTCTCTCGGGGTCTCGCTCGGCCGCGCGCGCTCTCTCGGGGTCTCGCTCGGCCGCGCGCGCTCTCTCGGGGTCTCGCTCGGCCGCGCGCGCTCTCTCGGGGTCTCGCTCGGCCGCGCGCGCTCTCTCGGGGTCTCGGTCGGCCGCGCGCGCTCTCTCGGGGTCTCGCTCGGCCGCGCTCGCTCTCTCGGGGTCTCGCTCGGCCGCGCGCGCTCTCTCGGGCCCTCGCTCGGTCGCGCGATCTATCCCGGGGCCTCGCTCGGCCGCGCGATCTCTCTCGGGGTCTCGCTCGGCCGCGCGATCTCTCTCGGGGTCTCGCTCGGTCGCGCTCTCTCTCTCGGTGCGTCGCTCGGTCGCGCGCTCTCTCTCTCGGTGCCTCGCTCGGTCGCGCGCTCTCTCTCTCGGTGCGTCGCTCGGTCGCGCGGTCTCTCTCGGTGCCTCGCTCGGTCGCGCGCTCTCTCTCTGTGCCTCGCTCGGTCGCGCGCTCTCTCTCGGTGCCTCGCTCGGTACGCGCTCTCTCTCGGGGCCTCGCTCGGTCGCGCGCTCTCTCTCGGGGCCTCGCTCGGTCGCGCGCTCTCTCTCGGTGCCTCGCTCGGTACGCGCTCTCTCTCGGGGCCTCGCTCGGTCGCGCGCTCTCTCTCGGGGCCTCGCTCGGTCGCGCGCTCTCTCTCGGTGCCTCGCTCGGCCGCGCGATCTCTCTCGGGGTCTCGCTCGGTCGCGCTCTCTCTCTCGGTGCGTCGCTCGGTCGCGCGCTCTCTCTCGGTGCCTCGCTCGGTCGCGCGCTCTCTCTCGGTGCCTCGCTCGGTCGCGCGCTCTCTCTAGGTGCCTCGCTCGGTCGCGCGCTCTCTCTCGGTGCCTCGCTCGGTACGCGCTCTCTCTCGGGGCCTCGCTCGGTCGCGCGCTCTCTCTCGGTGCCTCGCTCGGTCGCGCGCTCTCTCTCGGGCCCTCGCTCGGTCGCGCGATCTATCCCGGGGCCTCGCTCGGCCGCGCGATCTCTCTCGGGGTCTCGCTCGGTCGCGCTCTCTCTCTCGGTGCGTCGCTCGGTCGCGCGCTCTCTCTCGGTGCCTCGCTCGGTCGCGCGCTCTCTCTCGGTGCCTCGCTCGGTCGCGCGCTCTCTCTCGGTGCCTCGCTCGGTCGCGCGCTCTCTCTCGGTGCCTCGCTCGGTACGCGCTCTCTCTCGGGGCCTCGCTCGGTCGCGAGCTCTCTCTCGGGGCCTCGCTCGGTCGCGCGCTCTCTCTCGGGGCCTCGCTCGGTCGCGCGCTCTCTCTCGGTGCCTCGCTCGGTCGCGCGCTCTCTCTCAGGGCCTCGCTCGGTCGCGCGCTCTCTCTCGGGCCCTCGCTCGGTCGCGCGATCTATCCCGGGGCCTCGCTCGGCCGCGCGATCTCTCTCGGGGTCTCGCTCGGCCGCGCGATCTCTCTCGGGGTCTCGCTCGGTCGCGCTCTCTCTCTCGGTGCGTCGCTCGGTCGCGCGCTCTCTCTCTCGGTGCGTCGCTCGGTCGCGCGCTCTCTCTCTCGGTGCCTCGCTCGGTCGCGCGCTCTCTCTCGGTGCCTCGCTCGGTCGCGCGCTCTCTCTCCATGTCCCGCTCGGTCGCGCGCTCTCTCTCGGTGCCTCGCTCGGTCGCGCGCTCTCTCTCGGTGCCTCGCTCGGTCGCGCGCTCTCTCTCGGTGCCTCGCTCGGTCGCGCGCTCTCTCGCGGTGCCTCGCTCGGTCGCGCGCTCTCTCTCGGGGCCTCGCTCGGCAGCGCGATGTCTCTCGGGGCCTCGCTCGGCAGCGCGATGTCTCTCGGGGTCTCGATCGGCAGCGCGATGTCTCTCGGGGTCTCGCTCGGCCGCGCGATCTCTCTCGGGGTCTCGCTCGGCCGCGCGCTCTCTCTCGGGGTCTCGCTCGGCCGCGCGCTCTCTCTCGGTGCCTCGCTCGGCCGCGCGCGCTCTCTCGGGGTCTCGCTCGGCCGCGCGCGCTCTCTCGGGGTCTCGCTCGGCCGCGCGCGCTCTCTCGGGCCCTCGCTCGGTCGCGCGATCTATCCCGGGGCCTCGCTCGGCCGCGCGATCTCTCTCGGGGTCTCGCTCGGTCGCGCTCTCTCTCTCGGTGCGTCGCTCGGTCGCGCGCTCTCTCTCGGTGCCTCGCTCGGTCGCGCGCTCTCTCTCGGTGCCTCGCTCGGTACGCGCTCTCTCTCGGGGCCTCGCTCGGTCGCGCGCTCTCTCTCGGTGCCTCGCTCGGTCGCGCGCTCTCTCTCGGGCCCTCGCTCGGTCGCGCGATCTATCCCGGGGCCTCGCTCGGCCGCGCGATCTCTCTCGGGGTCTCGCTCGGTCGCGCTCTCTCTCTCGGGGCCTCGCTCGGTCGCGCGCTCTCTCTCGGTGCCTCGCTCGGTCGCGCGCTCTCTCTCGGTGCCTCGCTCGGTCGCGCGCTCTCTCTCGGTGCCTCGCTCGGTCCCGCGCTCTCTCTCGGGGCCTTCGCTCGGTCAGCGCGATGTTCTCTCTTGGCCTCGCTCGGCAGCGCGATGTCTCTCGGGTCTCGATCGGCTCGCAGCGATCTCTCTCCTCTCTGGCACTGGACCTCGCTCGGTCGCGCGCTTCTCTCTATGTCTCGCTCGGTCGCGCTCTCTCTCTCTGTGCGTCGCTCGGGTCGCGCGCTCTCTCTCGGTGCCGTCGCTCGGTCGCGCGCTCTCTCTCGGTGCCTCGCTCGGATCGCGCGCTCTCTCTCGGTGCCTCGCTCGTATGCCTCATCTCTCTCTGAGGTCCTCGCTCGGTCGCGAGCTCTCTCTCGGGGCCTCGCTCGGGATCGCGCGATCTCTCTCTGGGTCTCGCTCGGTCGCTCTCTCTCTCTCGGTGCTCGCTCGGTCGCGCGCTCTCTCTCGGTGTCTCGCTCGGTCGCGCGCTCTCTCTCTCGGTGCCTCGCTCGGTCGCGGCGCGCTCTCTGTGTCTCGCTCGGTGCGCGCTCTCTCTCGGTGCCTCGCTCGGTCGCGCGCTCTCTCTCGGTGCCTCGCTCGGTCGCGCGCTCTCTCTCGGGGCCTCGCTCGGTCCGCGCGATGCTCTCTCGGGGCCTCGCTCGGTCAGCGCGATCTCTCTCGGGGCTCGATCGGTCGCGCGATCTCTCTCGGGCCCTCGCTCGGTCGCGCGCTCTCTCTAGGTGTCTCGCTCGGTCCGCGCTCTCTCTCTCGGTGCGTCGCTCGGTTCGCGCGCTCTCTCTCGGTGCCTCGCTCGGTCGCGCGCTCTCTCTCGGTGCCTCGCTCGGTCGCGCGCTCTCTCTCGGTGCCTCGCTCGGTACGCGCTCTCTCTCGGGGCCTCGCTCGGTCGCGAGCTCTCTCTCGGGGCCTCGCTCGGTCGCGCGATCTCTCTCGGGGTCTCGCTCGGTCGCGCTCTCTCTCTCGGTGCGTCGCTCGGTCGCGCGCTCTCTCTCTCGGTGCGTCGCTCGGTCGCGCGCTCTCTCTCTCGGTGCCTCGCTCGGTCGCGCGCTCTCTCTCGGTGCCTCGCTCGGTCGCGCGCTCTCTCTCGATGTCTCGCTCGGTCGCGCGCTCTCTCTCGGTGCCTCGCTCGGTCGCGCGCTCTCTCTCGGTGCCTCGCTCGGTCGCGCGCTCTCTCTCGGTGCCTCGCTCGGTCGCGCGCTCTCTCTCGGTGCCTCGCTCGGTCGCGCGCTCTCTCTCGGGGCCTCGCTCGGCAGCGCGATGTCTCTCGGGGCCTCGCTCGGCAGCGCGATGTCTCTCGGGGTCTCGATCGGCCGCGCGATCTCTCTCGGGCCCTCGCTCGGTCGCGCGCTCTCTCTAGGTGTCTCGCTCGGTCGCGCGCTCTCTCTCGGTGCGTCGCTCGGTCGCGCGCTCTCTCTCGGTGCCTCGCTCGGTCGCGCGCTCTCTCTCGGTGCCTCGCTCGGTCGCGCGCTCTCTCTCGGTGCCTCGCTCGGTAGCGCGCTCTCTCTCGGGGCCTCGCTCGGTCGCGAGCTCTCTCTCGGGGCCTCGCTCGGTCGCGCGCTCTCTCTCGGGGCCTCGCTCGGTCGCGCGCTCTCTCTCGGTGCCTCGCTCGGTCGCGCGCTCTCTCTCGGGGCCTCGCTCGGTCGCGCGATCTCTCTCGGGGCCTCGCTCGGTCGCGCGATCTCTCTCGGGGCCTCGCTCGGTCCGCGCGATCTCTCTCGGGGTCTCGCTCGGTCCGCGCGATCTCTCTCGGGGTCCTCGCTCGGTCGCGCTCTCTCTCTCGGGTGCGTCGCTCGGTCGCGCGCTCTCTCTCGGTGCGTCGCTCGGTCGCGCGCTCTCTCTCGGTGCCTCGCATCGGTCGCGCCGCTCTCTCTAGGTGCCTCGCTCGGTCGCGCGCTCTCTCTCGGTGCCTCGCTCGGTCCGCGCTCTCTCTCGGGGCCTCACTCGGTTCGGCGCGCCTCTCTCTCGGGGCCTCGCTCGGTTCTCGCGCTCTCCTCTCGGTGCCAATCGCTCGTTAAAGGGAGTCCGCGCGCGTTCTCTCTTCGGTTGTGTACCCCTCAGCTCGGTCGCGCGCTCTCTCTCCGGGGTCTCGCTCGGCCGCGCGAATCACCTCTTCGGGTGGGTCTCGATCGGCCGCGCGATCACTCTCGGGGTCTCGCTCTGGCCGCGCGAATCTCTCTCCGGGGTCTCGCTCGGTCGCGCGCTCTCTCTCTCGGTGCGTCGCTCGGTCGCGCGCTCTCTCTCTCGGTGCGTCGCTCGGTCGCGCGCTCTCTCTCTCGGTGCGTCGCTCGGTCGCGCGCTCTCTCTCTCGGTGCCTCGCTCGGTCGCGCGCTCTCTCTCGGTGCCTCGCTCGGTCGCGCGCCTCTCTCCGTGTCCCGCTCGGTCGCGCGCTCTCTCTCGGTCCTCGCTCGGTCGCGCGCTCTCTCTCGGTGTCTCGCTCGGTCGCGCGCTCTCTCTCGGTGCCTCGCTCGGTCGCGCGCTCTCTCTCGGGGCCTCGTCTCGGCGCGCGATGTCTCTCGGGGTCTCGATCGGCCGCGCGATCTCTCTCGGGGTCTCGCTCGGCCGCGCGCGCTCTCTCGGGGTCTCGCTCGGCCGCGCGCGCGCTCTCTCGGGGTCTCGCTCGGCGCGCGCGCTCTCTCGGGGTCTCGCTCGGCCGCGCGCGCTCTCTCGGGTCTCGCTCGGGCCGCGCTCGCTCTCTCGGGGTCTCGCTCGGCCGCGCGCGCTCTCTCGGGCCCTCGCTCGGTCGCGCGATCTATCCCGGGGGCCTCGCTCGGTCGCGCGATCTCTCTCGGGGTCTCTCTCGGCCGCGCGATCTCTCTCGGAGTCTCGCTCGGTCGCGCTCTCTTCTCTCGGTGCGTCGCTCGGTCGCGCGCTCTCTCTCTCGGTGCCTCGCTCGGTCGCGCGCTCTCATCTCTCGGTGCGTCGCTCGGTCGGCGGTCTCTCTCGGTGCCTCGATCGGAGTCGCGCGCTCTCTCTCTGTGCCTCGCTCGGTCGCGCGCTCTCTCTCTGTGCCTCGCTCGGTCGCGCGCTCTCTCTCGGGCCTCGCTCGGTCGCGCGATCTCTCTCGGGGCCTCGCTCGGTCGCGCGCTCTCTCTCGGGGCCTCGCTCGGTCGCGCGCTCTCTCTAGTGGTCTCGCTCGGCCGCGCGCTCTCTCTCGGGGTCTCGCTCGGTCGCGCGAGATTTCTAGGGGTCTCGCTCGGTCGCGCGC